>NC_053431.1:102952134-103140537 GCF_007990345.1 Gossypium hirsutum | reverse complement strand
ATTGAAATCATGTGTCCTGAGGCTCAACTCACCTCTCGCAATATGAATGAAAAAAATACCACAGTGTGTAATCTGAAGCTCAACTCACTCTCGCAATATGAGTTGATTTTTTTTTAAAAACAGAAATTGAAAATACCTCAGCATGTGAACCGAGTCACTCACCTCTCGCAATATAAGTTGATTTTTTTGAAAACAGAAATTGAAAACCTCAACGTGTCTGAGGCTCAACTCATTTCTCGCAATATAAGTTGAATTTTGAAAACAGAAATTGAAATTACCTCAGCGTGTCCTGAGGCTCAACTCAAAAGAGCTTAACTCCTTTGCAATACTGATGATATTGCAAAAAGGCACTCAAACTAAACAATACCTCGCGTCCCCGGCTCACTCACCTTCGCAATATGAGTTGATTTTTAAACAAATTACTACCTCACGGTTTGAGGCCAACTCATCTCTCGCTATGAGTATTTCCTTGGAAAGCAGTTTCATCAAAATACCAAAACCATCCTTTGGTAGAGCTCGGTATCTTTCCTTTGATTCAGTCGACTCTCATTCAAGATTTCTTACTTTACTGGATTACCTTATATGCCGTCGATGCTGATCATATGATATGCACATGTTTTCTAAATCCTTATGCCTACATGATTATGCAGTGCTCCTTAGCATATTGCGTTATCATTTCGATGATTGTAGGATCGCGTTCATTGCTTGATTCTCGACTTCTCTTCAGCTCTTTGATTCTCGACCTTCTCTTCAGCCTCATACCTGTCTTCGAGCTTACGAGTATCGACGTTTCTCAATTCACCCTTTTCCCTTGGTTAAACTTTGTTCTTGCTTTGAAGATCTGCACTTATCAATTCTTATCCGGTAATGCTGACATTTCTTTGTTTAGAGTATGTCATTTCACTATTATCATTAATAAACATAATGGATGCATGAAAATGGTCAGGTAGGACAAAAAGATATCTCATTTCCTTTATTTCAAATGTGGCAAATAAAGAAAGTTAACCAATGAGTAAAAATGTCAAAAGAAAGAAAAGTTGTATTCAACGGATACAAATGCTCTAGATATTCAACACATGAACTCTTCCACGTTCCTCATCAATAATCTTTCGAGCATGGCTTCTTGCGTAGAAAATTTCGAGCTTCAGAAGTGCTTCAATACTGTAGTCTCACTACTTGACTATCGTTCGACGCCAGGTTTGTTCTTAGGACCCCTCTCGGGTTTTCATCCTAATTTTTGTCTATCAGCGCCTTTTTGGGTTTCGCCTGATCCTTTTTTTAAGATGCCTTTCGGGTTTTCATCTTAACATTATTTCTTCACCGCATCTGAATTCACCAGATTCATACTCCTTCCCATCCATCTCGGTAAGGATTAAGCTCCTCCTGAGATGCCTTTTTTACAACGTATGGTCCTTCCAATTTGGTGCCCATTTTCCTCGCAGGTCTTTTTGTATTGGAGAATCTTTCTCAGAACAAGTTCTCCTCATGGAACTCTCTGGTCGTACCTTCTTGTCATGGGCTGCGATCATTCTCTTTTGGTACATTTGCCCATGACAATTGCCCTTAGACGTTTTTCTTCAATGAGGTTCAACTGATCATATCGAGCTCGAACCATTCTGCTTCTTCTAACTTTGATTCCATCAATACTCACAGAGAGGGGATCTCAACCTCGATAGGTAGCACAGCTTCCATTCCATAGACTAGAGAGAAAGAGTTGCTCCCGTAGATGTTCGCACAGATGTGGATATGCAAACAAAGCAAATGGAAGTTTCTCGTGCCAATCTTATATGTCTCAGTCATTTTCCCAATGATCCTCTTAATGTTCTTGTTAGCTGCTTCAACAGCCCGTTCATCTTGGGTGATAGGCGAGGATTATGATGCTTTATTTGGAACTGCTCGCACACTTCTTCATCATCTTATTGTTCAATTGTGCTTATCTGAGATGATTCTTTCAGGCAAACCATATCGGCAAATGATTCCTTTTTCAAAACTTGCACACTGCAGTCTTCGTCAATGGCAAACGAAGCGGCTTCATCATTTGTGAGTAATCGTAACCACAAATGAATCGATGTCCATTGAAGCTTTGGAGAATTGGCCCTATTACATCCATGCCCACATAGAAAAAGGCCACGGAGAAGTCATGACATGAAGGGTGAAGGGGCTACATGAATTTTATCGCCGTAGATTTGACATTTGTGGCATTTTCTGGCAAAATTGATGCAGTCACTTTCCATTGTCAGCCAATAATAACCGAGTCTCATGATCTTTCTGGCCATATTGAAACCATTGGCATGCGTTCCGCAAACTCCCTCATGGACCTCTTCAAGTATTTTTCTGGCTTCAACATCATCCACACATCTCAAAAGCATCTGATCCTTTCCTCTTTATACAGGATATCCCCATCAAGAACAAATTCCGCTGCATTCTTCTAATTGTTCTTTTATCGTTCTCATTCGCTTGTTCGGGATACCTTTGATTCTTGATATATTCTAAGATATCATGGAACCAAGGCCGTCCGTCTACTTCTTTCTCAATGCTACATAGTTTGCAGGGACCTCGTATATGCTCATTTTGAGGGGCATTATTTCTGCTTCTCTACTTGCTTTGAACATTGAAGCCAAAGTGGCTAGGGCATCAGCCAGTTGGTTCTCTTCTCGTGGGAAGTAATGAAAAGTTATTTCTTTGAATTCCTTGATCAATCCAGCCACTAAATCGCTGTACTTAATCAATTTTGAGTCCCTCACTTCCTATTCTCCACGGATTTGGTAATCACTAGGGCTGAGTCCCCGTACACCTCTAGATCTCGATGTTTCGTTCGATAGCTGCATGAAGCCCCATGATACAGGCTCATATTCTGCGATATTATTGGTACAGAGAAGTTCAGTCTTGCAGTGAACGGATAATGATTCCCATCTGGTGATACCAGGATTGCTCCAATTCCATGCCCTAAAGCATTTGACGCACCATCAAAGCACATCTTCCATGACTTCTCTTTGATGACTCGGATTCTATTTTGTGATGCACATTAAGTTTTTGTCTGGGAAATCGAATCTTAAAGGCTCATATTCCTTTGTCGTTCGAGTTGCTAAGAAGTCAGCTATTGTGCTCCCTTTATTGACTTCTGACTTACATAGGCAATGTCATATTCCGAAAGAGGATCTGTCATTGTGCCATTCTTCCTGATAGTGCCGGCGATTCCATCATGTATTTTATTGGGTCCAGCTTTGAAATAGCCATGTCGTGTGATACAACATATATGTCTGAGTCTCCGAGCTACCCAACCAGAGCGCAACAATATTCTCAATGGACGAATATTTTGCCTCATATTTAGTAAACTTTTGCTGAGGTTGTAGATCGCCTTTTCTTTTCTCCCTAACTCATCATGTTGCCCCAGTACGCAACCCATTGAGTTTCAACACGGTCAGGTACAAATTAAGGGTTTCTAGGGTCGGTGGTACTAGCACAGGAGGATTAGACAAATACGTTTTATCTTATCGAAGGCCACTTGGCACTCCTCGTTCTATTCTCCCGGTTATGTTTTCGAAGGAGTCGAAAAATTGGTCGCACTGATTGGTAAGTTGAGCAATGAATGAGCAATGTAATTCAACCTCCCTAAAATCCCCTGATTCCTTTTGTGGCGGGGGAGGTAATTCTTGGATGGCTTTTATTTTATCTAGATAACTTCGATACTCTTTCACTGACAATGAAGCCTAGCAATTTTCTCGATGTAGCCCCGAATGTACATTGGCTGGATTAAGCTTTAGCTGAAACTTTCTCAGCCTTTCGAATAACTTCTTGAGTTCATTACATGTTCTTCTTTCCTCAGATTTACATCATATCATCGACATAGACCTCTATTCCTTATGCATCATGTCATGGAATAATGTCACATAGCCCTCTGATATGTTGCCTCAGCATTCTTTAACCCGAATGGCATACTTTGTAGCAGACGTTCCCACATTGTTATGAGTATTTCTCCATATCTTCAGAGCATCTTGATCTGATTATATCCCGAGAATCCATCCATGAAAGAAAACAATGAATGTTTTGCTGTGTTGTCTACCAACGTGTCAATATGTGGCAAGGAAAATTATCTTTTGGGCTTGCTTGATCAGGTCACGGTAATCCACGCACATTCGTACTTTTCCATCTTTCTTTGGTACGGGACTATGTTAGCCACCCTCTGATATTTGGAGCTTTAGGAGCCAGCGTCAATTGTTCTTGACTTCATTTTTATTTTCAACAGCATTCGGCCTCATTCGTCTTAATTTTGCTGGATGGGCTTGCATTCTGGCTTTAATGGAGCTTATGGACCACTAAATCTTCATCTAGCCCTGGCATGTCCTGGTATGACCACGCGAAAACATCTTGTATTCGCGGAGTAAAGTGATCAAACTATGCCTGGTACTTTCTGAAATAGAAGTCCAATCTTCACTTCTTGTTTCTCTCTCAGTGCCCAAATTTATTGTTTCCACAGATTCTTCATGAGGCAGAACCTGTTTATCCTCTTGTTCCACCATTCTTAACAATTCAAGAGACGAGACATATCTTCAGCATTTTCTTCGGCTTCAAATTCTCCTAAGCAAACAGCCTTCTCAAAATCAATTTCAAGATTCGTAACGGGCTTATTCATGTCGTCAATATCAGAGCACCTGAAAGTTGAATGGAAAAGAAGCTATCGGGGACATCCAAGTATTGGAAACAACAAACAAAATGTTATGTCATGGCAATGAGGCAAATGTAAGATAGGTTATGAAATGAGAAAATGATTATGAAATTAGTGATAATGCGAAAAATCGTGACAAAATGCATCTTCATTGATATTCACTTAAATGATAAAGAGCGAATGCAAGCTCCTACAAAAGAATTCCATTATATCTAAGGACACAATAGAAGGTTGATGTTTAGCATTACTCTGAAGGCTTATAAACTACAAGAAGCTCCTCAGCAATCCAATTGTTCAACATGAAACCAGGAGGGCAAGGGCGTATCCTCGAGACATCTTTACTTGCATCAGCTTCTTTGTCAATGACATTTATACTGACATTCTGAAAATCCCTTTCAATTAATCCCAGCATGTTCGTGGATCATCTTGTCCAGGTACATCATTCTGCAGATGTAAATGTTTTTGACAAAGGAGGTACTCTATTGGTTCCCATTTTTCTCGGCCAAAGTTCTTGCACTTCTTCTCTCTTGATCCTTCTTCCACTGTCTTCTTCTTTGGCGCATGTCAGGCTGGAACCCCAAACCGTATCGGCCTTGTGGTGCACTGGCTTAAAGCCCTAACTATTCCTTGCAGATGTCTCCCTAAACCTCTTCTCGCACGAGCTCCCCTTCCTACGGTCAACTTGACACCCATTCTGGTATTTCTCGATAGTTTTGGCATCGGAATTCTATTTCCCTCAATGACGAAAGTGGCATTGATGAATTCAACGGATCGAAAGGAACATTCCACTGCGTCCTTGCTTACTTCTAGGTATGGCGCATCAGCAGAGATAGATGCGACGATGTCTTCTTTGCCCTTGACTGTGACCAAACAGCCATCCATGATGAATTTCACCTTTTGATGGAGGGATGATGGGACTGCTCCAACAGAATGAATCCAAGGTCTTCCCAAAAGGCAGTTATAAGAGGGTGTAATGTCCATGACTTGGAATTCGACCTCATAGATGTAGGGCCCACTTCCAAAGGGATTTCGATCTTTCCCATGACTTCGCGCTTCGTCCCGTCGAATGCCCTTACCATGGAATGCAGGGCTTTAAGTAGGACAAATCCATCGGTATTCTGGAAAGCGTAGCCAATGGCATAACATTTAACGCTGACCCATTATCGATGAGTACGTTCGGTATTATGTAGCCCTTGCAGCGGGTCGTGATATGCAGCGCTTTCACCGAACCTCTACCATTTAGCGGTATCTCATCATCACTAAAAGAGATGAAGTTGTCCGCATTCAGATTGTTTACCCACCTATCAAGCTTTTCGACAGATATGTTGTTGGCCATGTAAGCTTGATTTAACACCTTCAATAAAGCGTTCCGGTGTGGCTCTGAATTTAACAGTAGAGATAGAACTGAGATTCGTGCTGGCTGCTTGCTCAATTGTTCCACCACACTATATTCGCTGTGCTTAATAAATTTCAAGAATTCTTGAGCTTCTTCCTCATTCACAGGCTTTTTAGTTTCTTGCACGGGTGGAATTTCTTGCTCGACTTCGACCTCGTGCATTACTGCTTTCCCTTTTTGCTTCGAGTCGCTACTTTTCTTTACTGGTTCAACTTCTTTAGAATAGCATCGTCCACTTCGAGTAAAATGACCTACCTCCCCAACATCTTCAGTTATGGCTTTGGACTTTTCAACTTCCGGTGTAACGATATTAACATCATATCTCCACGGTACTGTTTTGTTGTCCTTATACGGGAAAGGAGATGGTACTTCAATTACCATCTGTGGTTTCAATGGCTCTCTCATCGCGTCGTAATAAATTACCAACGGTCGATCAGCACTATAAGGGGGCCTTGATGATTGGCTATCAGAGACGCATACTTCTCTTTCGTTGGCATCTTCCCTCTTGTTAAGGACCTTGATCTCCTTATTATTCATTCGGTCTTGAAGTAACCTTTTAAAGTCCTCACATGACTGAATGTCATGTCCAACAATCCCATGAAAATTGCAAAAACTTTGACCTTCTTCTCCAAAAATTCTATCAGAGTGACAGAGCAATCATTTCTTAACCAATACCTCCCAGATTTTCTGCAGAGGCATCCTTATTTCTGATACACATCTTCTGACCTTCCATTCATCCTCTTTCCCTACTGTGCTCACATTCCATTCGGTATGGTTAGGGAACGGGTTCCCCGTGGCGTTACTAGCACTATCGAATCGTAGGATACCCGCGTCAATGAGTCCTTGAACTCTCTTTTTGAAAGCGAGACAGTTCTCAGTAGAGTGCCCTTGGTTCCCTGCGTGGTATGCACAACTAGCGTTTGGATCGTACCACTTTGGGTATGGAGGTTTAAGGGGTGCCATGTAATGGGGAGAAATTAGCTGTTTTTCTAAAAGTTTTGGGTACAATTCCCCATACGACACAGGGATGAGGGTAAATTGCGATCTCTCGGGATTATGCCTTGATGGTCTTGGTTCGTTTCTGGGTTGGCTTTGGGCGGGTATCGTGTTTTGTGGGAAAGTGGTGACGGGTCTTTGGTTGTTCGTGGCGTATACGGGGCAGGACGGATGTGGTGCTTGGTAGTAAGGGGTTTGAGGGGGATAATAGAAATTCGAGGGTGGATAATTTCGAGGTCGGGGTTGGTTAGGATACGAATTGAGAATGTAACGACTCCCAGTTCCCACCATGTGGGCTTCTGGCTCTTTCTTCCTGAAGGGTGCTGCTTTTCTTGAGCCTTCTGATCCTTCCATTCTACCGCTCTTGACGGCATTCTCTATGAGTTCACCAGATATTACAATATCCGCAAACTCTTTCGTGGCACTTCCCACTAATTTGTCATAAAACGGCGCCTTTAAAGTATTGATAAAGAGAACGGTTATTTTCGTTTTTGTTAATGGGGGTTCCACTTGAGCTGAGACGTCTCTCCATCTCTGCGCATACTGTCTAAAAGTCTCTGATGGCCTTTTTTCCATCATTTGCAAGGTCATACGGTCTGGCACCATATCCGATACATGCTTGTACTGCTCGCAAAATGCTGACGCCAAGTCCTTCCAAGATCGAATCTTTTCTCTACTAAGTTGATTATACCACCGAAGAGCTGACCCTGTTAGACTATCTTGAAAGCAATGTATGAGTAGTTTATCCTCGTTCACATAACCGGTCATTTTTCGACAGAACATAATGAGATGTGCTTTTGGGCACCTTGTCCCATCATACTTCTCAAAATCAGGCACTTTGAACTTCGGGGGCAAAATTAGATCAGGTACCAAACTGAGTTCCTTGGCACCTAGTGCGGAGAAGACTTCAGTGCCTTCTATTGCTTTGAGTCTTTCCTCTAGACTCCTATATTTTGCGTCATGGTTATCCAATTTCAACTTGGCTACCTCTGCTGGGTCATCCAGATCTGGAACTAGTGGATTAGCAGGACTAGCCCCTGGGTTCGACGCTAACATTCCTTGCCCCAAATTAGTGGGTGGAGCAGGTGGCATAGGTCGATGTTCCAAGCCAGTGGGTTCCTCTTGAGTATACCCTCTTTGTATTGTATATGCGGGCGGTGGAGTGAATCCCGGGGGATAGAATGGATCCTGATCATGGTGAATTCTTGACCGAGGTTCCATAACATCGGAGTTCTGCATGGGTCCTTTTCCTTTGACCAAAGTTGTCATCATCTCCATCATTTTAGCCATCTGATCTCTTTGCTCGAGTGATTCCTCTCGAGATCTCACCATTAGGTCTCTCGTCTCTTGTTGCGATTTGGCCAGTTGCTCTTGTAATTCCTTTTGAGCCCTTTCTATCCTTTCAATTCTCTCATTGAATTCATTCTCCATTACTCTAGCTTGTCGGCGCGTTTTATACGGATGACATGGTTCCAGTCTTGAAGTCTTGCAACTGCGAATTGTACGTTTTAACCTCAGCGAACGAGTATGGGATATGCAATGAATGAATTGATGCATGAATGAATGTATGAATGTCAAATGAATGTCAGTTATGAATGAAATGCAAGAAATTGGTGTTGATTTCAAGATAGCCCCATATTTAGGCATTTCATTTATCAACATAGTCTATTACACAAAGTTCTCATTTTTCCAACAGTTACACAAATTTCCTAGCCACATTGCCTTGTTTCTTCACTTGCTCTAAAAACTCTGATATGCTCGATCTTTGGCTCGGAGGGAATTGGCAACTGAGAACTTCGGCTTCATCTGATAATTGAACAACTTGCATAGCCGCTTTACGAATTTCATTGATCAAGAAGTCAAGTTGCATTTCTTTTTCTTTGAGAGTTCCTTCATAAGCGTGAATGTCCCTATCGTACTGCTCACTCTTTTCTTCTAGAGCCTTCAAGAGGTTATCTAATTGTTGTTGACGAGATTGCAGCATATTTTCTAGATCTCGTGTTTTCCTTTTTAATTCTTGATGTTCAGACTGACTATTCACCAATTTTGCAGTCACTATTTCATACTCGGCGTTCTTCCTTCTTAACTCTATCACAGCGCGCGCAGCCTTTTCTTCATCTTTCTTTGCTTTTCCCTTCCAAAACTCCATTCCTCCCTTGATATTGCTAATTTCTTCCTTCTATTCTGCTGTCGACTTGCCCAACCCGCTATTCTTTATAGTGTTTCTTAATTTCTTGTTTTCCAAATGAAGGTCCCTTAAGTCGTTTCTCACAATCTCGGCTTCTCTTTGTACTTTTTCAGTCCTGGACCTTTCAACCTGAACTTCAATCTTTAGTTGATAGTTTTCTTCTTGAAGGGCACTAAGGTCCCGAGACATCTTGGCCTTTTCTCGTTCGAATTCTTGTCTTGCCATTTCTAGCTCAGACGGTGTTTCCTCCGAGAAAGGATTCTGGATGGTGTAGTTTGTTGATGAGATTTGCTGACTATTTACCCGTTGCTTCCTCCATATGTCGTAATCTTGGGTAAGGGTATCAACATACAAAGCTAATTCCATGAAATGAATTTCCTTCCAATACTTTGCAGTGTCTCGGACTCTCTTCATATATCCTTCACCCGCAAAAGCGAACTCGAACTGTGCTAATCCTCCAGTTGCGGGGAGGAATTGTCGCGAAGAAAATTGCCTTTGGACTAATAGCAGAGCATATCCAACTCCTCCCCATAACCCGAGTAAAGGTACCCAATCTTGGCTTCCACATTTGTATAGCAGAACTGAAGGACGGATCCAGGGTGCTCTCCATGTTATATTCTCCGCGCGAAGATTCTGAAAAACTGATACCCAATGTTGCTCGGTGACTTCCTTCGGCCATTCTTTATTGAGGTAAGCTTCTAGCGGGGAGAATGTTTTAGAAAACATATGGAACGGAGTGCGCTCTACCTTCCAGAAGTGACTCAAAATCCAAACATTGAGCAACTGCGCACATCCGATAAATCGTCCCTCCCCTTTTCTTCGACAACTACTCAGGGACCTGAAGGTCTCGGCTAGGATGGTCGGGACAGGGTTGATTCCTTGTTTTAACCTTTTGAAGAAATCAACTACGGCAACTTCGAGATATCCGAGAACTTTTGGGAAAATGACCAAACCATAAATGGCCAAAGCGAATAGATTTAGCCTTTTCAGCATGTCGGGATGGTTCAGAGCCAAATCTCGTAGGGAGGACCATGGAATGCAAATGGTTTCATTCTTCTTCTTTATCTATTTTTCGGCCCATGCATCAGTCATGTCTGTCAGTCTCACTAACTTTTTCTTGAAGGTCATCGGCTTAGGCTCCTTCACCTATATTTTGCCGAATTGTACATTGTCGATGCGGAGTAAAGCAGCATACTCTTCTATGGTTGGAGTCATGTCTTCTTGATTGAAGGTGAAACACTGATAAGCTGGGTCCCAGAACCGAACCATGGCTTGAATCAACTGTTCATCTACACGGATGGTGATCAGGTGAGCTATATCTCCATACCTCTCAGTGAAAATGTCTCTAGTGTCTGAATCCCACTGATTCCAAATTCGAACCAAATCCTCAAAGTTATTTGGCGAACATTTACAGTTATATGTTCGGGCAAATTAGCGACACACCCTTCCACTAGACTATCCCCATTTTCTCTCTGAATTTTTAGAGACCAGTCCCGAACCACGGCATTCTTCTCGGTTATTTATGTAATTGACTCCTCCATCAGAAACCCGTTTTTTGGCAACCAAATTTTAATCAACACCTTCCTAATATGATGCCTATGATGCATGATGAAAATAAAAACAAAAACAAACAAACTTGGTTAGTAAACACAACAAATATAATTTGAAAAACAAATTAAACTACCCAATCCAATTATTTTGCATAAACAGTGTAAATGAAAGGCAAAAGGCATTTTCCCCGTGTACTTATTTTGGTGACTATAAGCGGACAGAGGTTCGGCATGGCTCTAGTTAGGTGGCTCGTATGGTTCATTATATGCGGTTTTGGTTCTAGATAGGTACTCGAATTGCCCGTACTATCATCTGCTAAGATTAACACGGAGCCTCGGTCATAGCCTATCACAGGCTCACGAGTTCAATTCGAGGGGTTACATTTACTTATGCCTATGCGGAGGGACAAGTTAACTCACGAAAGCATAAGTCATATGTAACCCGAAAGTATTCACTAGCCTGTACGGAGGGACGAGTTAACTCACGAAGGTGTAGCGTTTACTTTCACTTAAACGGACGGAGCCCGGGTAGAAAGCTCATGTTATGCGAAAATGCAAGTACACGGTGTGTGGGGAACAACTCATAAACCTTTACGTTTCACTTAAAGACACTAAACCAAAATTAAAACCATAAAAATTGAAACACTGAAAAACAACCAAATAAGCAAGTTAGAAGAAATATTTACAGCACGATACAAATGCATGAATTTTGAAAACGAGATTTTCGGATCATGACCAAATATTTACTTTGAACAAGGAAATTTGAAAATTTTGACAAAATGTGTTTAATTCCAGACACGACTCTCAACAAGGCTGTCCCCAGCGGAGTCGCCAGCTGTAGCGACATAAAAATTTTGTGGATTCGGGTCGCTAAATTGTGGCGATTTATTAGGAAATTGGAAATTGAAATTTGGTTTTAAAATAAACCGGGAGTCGCCACCGATCCTTTTTCTAGGCGTGATCGGACACCTATTAGATTTTTCTTTAAAAAAACAAGAAAAAGGCCGAGTTAAGGTCTACGTTAAAAGTCAGAGAAAATTAGGGTTCGGGAGTCGGTTACGCGCGAGGAAGGTATTAGCACCCTCACGACGCCCAAAATTGGTATCTCCTAAACACGTGTTGTCTTAACTTTTAAAAATACGAGTTCAATGTTAAAATTTAGTCATAATCCGATTAAAAGAACGAGAAATTTTGGTTTATTTCATTTTTTTTGAAGGGTATATCGCTTTAACATGAGTCAATTGACGTTCACCCAACATAGCGATGAACTCGATGACTTAATGTTAAATCGGTATATTATCTTAATTATTGATTTAAATCATGAATAAGAATATTTTCGACATAATGCAAAGTAAAATAATATGAAATAAAAATCAATAAATGAAAGAGCTGGGAATATATTGAAACAGATAATCGAGGTGACAATAATATTAGAAAAGATGAAGATATAATGGAATTGAACACGAAATGAAAATAAGGAATGTATACGCGTAATAATAATATTAAGAATGCGTGCGTAAGATGATATATGTATAAAAACGTTTACATAAAATAGTATCTAAAAATATGAAAATACAATTACCTAAATTAAAATAAACGAGTAAGCAAATGATACAAATAATTAATACAAGCATTACAAAAGACATCAATGATATGATAAAAATAAAAAAAAATAAAAAAATAATTACTAAACTCAAAATATGCAAGTAAATAAGCCCGAATAAAAAAACTATAAAATGAATCTAAATAAATTACCTAATTAAAATCAAAGTAAAATAAAAAAGGATAATTTACAAATAAAATAAATTACTAATAATAAAATAAGGACCCACGTATAACACGCGTGAATTTATAGGGACCAAGACTGAAATTATCCCTGATCTCGAAACACTGCGTTGAGACATGGGCTAAAGTGTAAGAACTTACAAATATTAGGAAACATTTAAAAAATAAACAAAGTACAAATAGAAGTCAATTGAAAATTGACGCGAAAGAGAAGGACCAAATGCGCCATTAGCCCATTTGAAACAAAAGAATGCGGATCCAATCTTTTGGATTGGGTCAACACGCGTGGGTCCCCTCTTTTAAACTCCATCATTTCCAAATCTGTTGCTAAGCTTTAATTCCCATTTATTTCCTTTTCAAAACCCAGCAACCTTCCATTCTCTTTTTTTTTTTTAAATAGAAGCTTTAACCCCTTCCCCTAGGGTTTGATTCAACATGCAGCCGCCTAAACCATCATTTATTTGATGGCTGACTGTGCATCAATGGCGACCGGACCTTGTCAACGGAGGACACGCCCACGGAGATCGGGTAAACACACTCCTTCTCCCTTTTTTCTTTTTTTTTTTAAAGAAAAAATCTTAAAATGTTGTGCTATTCTACCAAAAAACAAAGCAAAATCTGATGAAAATAATAATAAAAACAACCCTAGCCTGAATCTCCATATTTTCGAGACATGTGGGCTTTCATCGGTGTTGTTTCAAACACGCCTTTCGTTTTCCATGCTAAAAAAATCACAAGTAGATCGAAAATAAAGAAAAAATGTGAAATCACCTTTAAATGACTTTTTTGATTTCTTTTTGCTATTCAGTATGCAGGTATTGTGTTTGTTTTTCTTATTGCCCGTAAAAAACTTACAACGGCTATTACATGGCTTTATAGCCGAATGTTCCAAAGAAAAGTACAAAAATTTTGTTTCTTCTATTGGCTACTCCTCTGTTGCTGCCGTTGTTTTGTTTCCTTCTTGTAGGTACAGAGTCTGTTGGCATGCGTACGGGGTGTGGACGTGGCGTACGAGGGCTGTGGAGGTATGGGATTGCTGTAGTGGGGGTATAGGGCAGCTGTAGTGGAGGTATGGGGCTGCTTCATGGTTGCGGTGCAAAACAAACAGAAGGGGGACCTAGGGTTGCTGAAATGTTTTGTGTGTTGGGCTAGGTGGGCTTTAGGGTTTTTGTATTATTTGGGTTATTTAGTTTTGGGTTTGGGCCTTTCAATGTGGAAATTGGACCTGTTTTGATTTTTGGGCTGTTTAACATTGTAAATGGACTTGAATTTTGGTTATGTGGATTTTATTTTTGCTTGGGCCAAAAAATTGACCATTACAATGAGGAAGCCAGAAGCCAGCATTAAGGGTGTTAACATAAATCATGTCAGACGTGACGGTGTCGAGTACGGAGCTAAAGTCGCCGTCAGCAACCCTTACAGCCAATCCATCCCCATTTGTGAGATATCTTTTGTTTTTAAAAGTGATGGCAGGTTTGAATCTTTGAAGTTTCAAAGTATTGGATAATGTGTGTGTATATATATATATGTTTATGAATATTTGTGTGTGTTTTATGGAATAGAGAGATTGCACGAGGGACGATACCATTACCTGGGTCATTGAAGGGGAACGATACGACGATGCTGGACGTGCCGCTGAAGGTGCCGCATAGTGTACTGGTGAGCTTGGTGAAAGACATTTGCAGAGACTGGGACATTGACTATGAACTCGACTTGGGACTCATCATTGATCTTCCGGTCTTCGGAAACATCACGATACCGGTTAATCAGAAAGGCGAGATCAAGCTTCCCACTCTCAAAGACTTCTTTTGATTTTTTCAGCAATCGTGTCATGTTTATGTCCCTCTTTTATGTGTTCATATATGTTTTTAATTTGTCTGTCATTATATTATGGTTTTTTTTTAATTCAGTGAACCTTTTTCTAATAGTTACATTTTATTATAATAATAGTTAAGTTTATAGTATAATCAATTTTTATGTTGTATTTTTATCTACAATAAAAATTATAAAGTGTATTGAATTTTAGTAAAACTAATTTTATTACTAATTGAAATAAAAATAATAAATTTTATTTAAAGATATTATTTTAATAAGATATTTAAATTTTATGTAAAAATATATTAATTATATTTTATTAAAAAAATAATTTTTAATAAATAAAATTACATTTGTAAACTTTATTAAAGATATAGTTTGATACTCATTATGTACACAAATTCAAGTACATGTTATGTTCAAGTAATAAAATCTCAAGAGTCTGAAGTTGATCTATAAGGAAATTGATTAGATTTTACAATGTTACAAAATGTTAAAACAAATGTTTACTACTTAATTTTGGAATGAGTGTAGAAATATTAAAAATGAAAGTGGGTGAAAAAAGTATTAGAAATAAAATAAAATAAAAATAATTGCAAGAGATAAATTAAAAATAATAAATAAATACTTGGAGTAAAATATGCTGAGGTTTGAAGATTCATGTGTAAGAATTTAAGTCCAATGATTAAACATATATCCATAAGTAAAGATATACCCATCAAAGGAGTGCCGATATGATAGTCTAACAATTCAAGTCCAAAAGTGTAGCAAATAAATCCAATAAATAAAGGATGGCGTAATATGAAAATTCAATTGTTTAAATTCAGTCTAAAAATGTAACATATAATATTATACTTACTTGACAACTTCAAAACTTATAAAAAGGTGCAAGTATTTATTATGTCAATTTTAGATTTCTACAACAAATAAATGTTAATTTATCGAAACATTCATTGTTATTTATTGTCAATAATAAATCAAGACTCTATTGCTTTGCAAGAATAACTATAACAAGTGAATGATAATTCATTTTAACTCAAGTGATGAATATGAAATTTACCTTAGTATTTTTCAAGAGTTTTTGTCCTTTCATCTTAGCATAGAAAACTTAGATTAACATAACAAAATTAAACAACTCAAACTTAGATAAAAAAGTAATATTAGATATAATAAACTTAATATTTTATTAGGGTAGTGAAGAAAAATGAAGAACATAATAAATACTAATAAGAAATGGTCTTGATCTCAACTCCAGTATACCTTTCATACTGAAAACTAGAAGTTATTTATAGAAGTTTAAGAAGAGCTGAAGGACGATGAATAGTCTTGATAGTAATCAATTGCTAGGCCACTTTGTCATTTTTTGGAATAATTGTATACCTGCTACTTTGATGGCTTCTTTGAACCATGACAACGTCTCCAATTGGAAAAGCCCAAAATAATTGATAATACATTCATCTTGTTTATTTACGCTAGAAATTTCAGTTCTAAACTCTAAATATATTAGGAGATATAGTCCAAACACGAAAATACATTAAAATTATTTATTATTTTAAAATTTGTAAATTTCTCTGTACTTTTGTTTAATACATTTTGACATTAATATTTCAATATTTGGATAGAACTTTAAATTCCCCTTTTGATAATATAAAATTTACTCAAAATGGAGTTGTAAAGTCCAAAATATGATCGGAACATTAAAAAGTGTTTAAGTTAGAAGTCCTAAATTTGTCCAAATTACAAAATGACAAAATTTGAGAATTAGAATATCATTCATCATCTTAGATTAACTTTAGACTTAGGATATTTAATCCATTAATTTCATATGCAGACATATTCTTTCCAATCCCCAAATTGATAAACAAATAAAACTTTTATATAAAGCCAAAATTTACGATATTTTTGTCCTATTATTGAGAGTTAATATTTTAATATATTTATTCTTTTAAAAAATTAATAAAGAATTTTAATGTGATTAACTTTAAATTTGTGTTGCTTACCTCAATAAAATATTAACTTTATCACTAAACCAAAATTTTATTATAATATAATGTTCACATTTTAATTGTATTATGTATATTTTATTACCTCTATAAATTATATATATTAAAAATATTATTAACTGAGTTAGTGTTACAAGTCAACTCGACACTAACTTAACATTGATGACAATACCATGATAAACAATTGTAACTTATTTAGTATTCTTAAAATGATGTATTTACATGATTCAATTTCATTTTACTCACAATTTAATATATTTTTTCCATTTTAATATTATATATATTTCATGTGTTATTGTTAATCAATTTCAAACCATACATTTTATTAGTTATTGTTTATTATTTTTAAATTGTCATCTATATTCTGAATACATATTTTCTCTCTATATGACTATATATGAAATTTCTAATAAAAATATAATTATTTATTCTATTTCTAGAAATTGAATCACACGTTAGTCATTGTCATATTTCAACAACTCTAATGAAATTATTTCAAGACCTCCAACTGCCTATTTAAATGTCCCGAGTCTCAGTCAAGGCCCAAGCTTACAGATCAATCTAATACTGGAGGATGTAACTCCGATGACGAATTGGAGTTCCATTTTACAGACGTTCCTCCGCTCTACCGTAAAGATAAATACTAACTCTGGTAGAAAAATTAAGATATTTTTGAATTTTTTTATTCTATTTATTAAAAATAATTTATGAGAATGGCTAAATATTACTAATTGAATTAAACTATTATATTTATTAAAAATAATTCACGAAAATGACTAAATATTACTAATTAAATTAAACTATTTCTTTTGTTCACTTATGTATTAAAATATGCATAAAAATTAAGACATAAGAATTGATCTAGTAAATTTTAAAAATATTTTGAAATTTATTTATTAAATAAATTATAAATTTTATTATTTATCCTTATTTCTTTATTTTAAATTATAAATTAATGAAAAAATCAATTACTTTTCATAAAGTCCAACTTTAATTAAATTATATTTAACCTCAAGTATTTTAAGTTAACAAAAAGATAAATTCATTTTTTATTTTTAAAATTCATTAATATATATATTATCTTTTTGAAAGTTAAGTGTATTTTCTAAATCTGGAATTAAATTATAATTTTTTTAGAAAAAAAAAATCTCTTATTTTATTAGTAGCATAATTCTTTTTGGTCACATTTCCCCATTGTATCATATATTATAATTTGAATATCTTTGATATTTGGTTTGCAGAAACATAGGTTACTCCACTTATTAATTACAAAGAAGAAGTGGTTAGTGGTTGTCTCTAATTATGTTCATGATGTTGATGTTTATCAATTTGCCTATGCCACCATTGCTACCTTTGTTGAATATTACTGGATTCAATCTTAAGTCTCATCAAACTGGGCAGAAATTCAAATTTTATATTTTTCGATTTGGTCAAATGTTTGTAAATATTAAATCTCGAATTTAAATTTAAAAATTTTATTTCACTGCCCTATAAAAAAATATAATCTTTGATACTTGAATTTAGTATTTTTTTCTTCTTAATTTGGTACATAAATTGATTAAATGTTATATAAATTATACAAAACACTAACAGTGTTAATTTTGTTTTGTTATGCTACAAATTTTTTTTAGTGTTAGAAGAAATTCGTGTTAAAAAAAATAGGTATTGAGTTATGCTTAACGAATTAATATTAAATAAGAAAAAAAAGAATTTTTAATACTCAAATTAAAAGGAATTCATTATTTTCAATTAATAAAATAGTTAATTAAATAAATCTAAAAGTGATTGAACATATAAAAAAAATCATATCATCTGTTACATGCCGGTCATACATTGATTATTTTTGCTACCTCATAAAAAAATTAACATTGTTAGTATATTGGAGTAATTTGTAAAACATTTGACAATTTCAAGTATCAAATCGAAAAAAAAAAGAAAAAGATTAGGTACTAAAGTAGGAAAAAGATTCAAGTTCAAGTACCAAATTGGACCCCAAAAAAGATTAAGTATCAATTTAAGAAAAAAGTGTCAAGTTTAGGTACTAAATTAGGAAAAAGTGACAAGTTTGGGCATCAAATTGGACAAAAAAAGTTTAGGTACGAAATTAAAAAAAAGTGTTGAGTTCATATACCAAAAAGTATATTAAGCCAAAAATAAAATAATAAAATTTCATAATCTCCTATCTCTTTTCTATCTATGAAAAAATTGGGAAAGCAATAAATATTAACTGTCTCCAAATTCAATGCAACCAAAAAAAAGGAAAAAAAGCTCTAGTCTACATAGAGCAGCCTGAGATTTGAAATCTTCTGTAGGAACAGAAACAACAAATTTATGATGCCTCAAATGCATTAAAATGAATCAAAAAGTCCTCCACTTAAACATGGACTCGCCAACTAAAACATTATTATAAAACCACAAAATGAGATCCCCTCCAAGATTTCCTAGCCATCCTTCTTCCCTATTATTCTTTCCTTTCCCAAATTAGCTCTTTAATCATGGAAAGGGACCAGGCAAAGCCTCTAGCACCGGTTTCGGACCTTCCGAGTAGCGACGATGGCGAGGTAGCTTTGCATCTTAAGCAAGTTCGACGCAAAAAATTTGTCAAGTGTTTCGGTTCCGTTGCAGCTCTAGCGATCATTCTAGCTGTGGTGATCATAATTTTGATTTTCACAGTGTTTCGAGTCAAGGACCCGATCATCAACATGAACGGTGTCACGGTTACGAGCCTGGAGCTGATCAATGGCACAATCCCGAAGCCGGGTTCCAACATCTCCGTGACGGCTGACGTTTCGGTTAAAAATCCCAACGTAGCATCATTTAATTATAGGAATACCACTACAATGCTTTACTACTATGGCAAGGTAGTAGGAGATGCCCGAGGCCCTCCGGGCCGTGCAAAGGCCCATCGGATCGTGCGAATGAATATTACCATTGATATTATCGTGGATCGGATCTTGGCCAGTCCGAATTTGGTCATGGATGTTCGGTCCGGGATGTTGACCATGGTCAGCTACTCGAGAGTTGGGGGAAGGATCAATATATTGAACATTATAAAGAGGCATGTTACTGTGAAGATGAATTGCTCCATGACTATCAACATTTTCAGCCAAGCAATTCAACAGCAAAAATGCAAGCGGCAGGTTGATGTCTAAGCTACGTAGAGTGTAAATGAAACATTATGAGAGAGATTATATAGTTTATGTAGTACGATTATAATTTTGGTTTTTTTTTGTATATTAATTACATATTGCTAGTGAACTATATGATTTTAAAATTTAATTTGGGGCAAATTGATACACGGCAGAATAGTATTTTTCATTTATGTACCACATCACACATTGAGTGAAAGTTTAGGAGCCAAATGTGTTATTAACCCCTATATTAAAGATGCATAATATGTAAATGCTATAATTTTTTCCATGAACTATATTATTGGAGTTTCGATTTAATTCAGACTTTGGTTTTAACAGCTTTATATTTTTAGCTCAGAAGTAGGGCATCAATTATAATGGGATGGTTTATATTTTGGTCTAGATTGTAATTGAAAGGCTAATGGGGGGACCAAAATGGCTTTAATACTAAGCAAATTATTTAAATGAAATTTTCTTCAACAACTCTGTTTCAGTCTTTTTCTTGCATTGATTATTTGAGTAATTGAATTGCTATATAAATGACTAGTCATAGGCCACTATCAATGCAAAATAACTTTCTTTGAGAACAAAAAAAGAAAAAAAGGTCAAATTTCGAAACCATAAAGATCAAACTGCAAATTTGTTGTAGTTGGGTAGCATTTGGTTGGTAGTTAATTTATTTGTGTTTTTTTAGGTGTGTGGAGGAGAGATTCCACTCTTATTTAAAAATTCTTCAAATTTTAGATGGATTGTTGTATAAAAAATTTATTAAACTTGACATAAAAAATTTAAAAATTATAAAGGTAAGGTATTTTAGAGAATATTTTTGGAAAATAATTTATTTCCCTCTGCTTTGGAATACAATGTCGGATGCATTCAAATTACTCTAACAAATCATAATAATTTTTGGACAGCACTCTTGAAAAAAAAAATTCTCTTAAAATTGAAACCAAAATTTTATACATAATACACAAATGAATGACTAAATGCCTTTTATAAATTATTACAACGATCATCATTTGATGCAACAAGTTTGAATTGAATTTCAATTTTTTTCCATAAGGAGCAACGGTACATATACATATAGGCACTTTGTTGGTTTTATGTTGTATATAATTCTTTCTTTCATTTCTATTATATAGATATTATATATATATGATTGTAACATCTCTAACACCCCTTATATAAAAATAGTATTATTTCGGGATTTGCACGTATTAGAATCTTTGGAATAAATAAAATAGGAATCATTAGCGTTAGCGTTAGTAAAAAAGGTAGTTGGATACCATAGGAAATTAAAAAGACTCTTGAATTGAGAGAAATTAATTTGAGGTATTGACTAAATCTTAATAATGTGAAAAGTGTTGAGGAAAAAAGTGTGAGAATTAAAAATAAGAATGGTTAAATTGAAGTGAAGTGAGAAAGAGAGAAGACTAGAAGTGTAACTATACCATCATGAAGCAGAGATGGAATTGTAGAGATTGTTAAATGGTAAAATGATCTTTTCTAAAATAAGTATTTATTCGTAAAATGTTGAAGAATTATGAGTCTTGAGATCATGTTGGAAATTGAGAATCAATATGTGCCACTTGATGAAAATGACAATCTTTAGATTTTAAAATCATATTTTATTATTTTAAAAATTAAATCAAATAGATTTTTGTGATAGAAAAATGTTGAAATCTCTTTATTCTTCATCCATTTTCATGTTACTCTCATTTCTCATGAGAATCAACTTTCATTTTATTCCATCTTAGTCCTTTCCATAATTTCCAACTATCTCAAGCTTAAAACTTCAAATTCTTCCATGGATTCTTAGTGAAATCAATAAAGTAACCTCATAGAAGGCTTAGTTTCTTGCTAAGACAACTATTGCATACATTGGAGGAGAGAGAAAAGTGAAGTCAGGGTTTGGGGTAAAAGTTTAAGATAAGGATGATAAGGTTTCATTGTTAATTTCATGAATTAGTAAGATGATGATGTTTATTTCAAGTAAAAGTGCATTGAAACATTATTTTATTATTGTTTTGTTATTGAATCTTGTATATTCTTTTTTTATGAAAATGAAGAAAAAGAGAAGAGGAGTGCATCTCAAGTTGGTAACAAAGGGAAAGAGGTAACTAAAGATTGAAGGAAGAAGAAGGAAGCTCATCCAAGTATTTTGTAACACCTTATACTCGATTCGATTGTCGGGTTTGAGATATGAAATATAAACCATAATTTATACATATTTTTATCCCATGCTTAGCCCATTTATGAATGGTTTCTCCTTAGATTTGGTGAATTCGATGCTCCTAATCCTTTAATTTCATATTTTATACTTAGAAGAGCATAGGAGAGTAAAAAGAGCGAGAAACGGGCCAAAAACGGAGAAAAGGGACCCACGTGGAAAATCAACATGGCTTGGACTTTCTCACACGGGCGTGTCACACGGCCGTGTCCATTTGGCAGGATTGAAGCACGGCTTACACGGGTATACTACACGCCTGTACTTGTTCAACAGCCTTGACCACGGGCTGGAGTAATCGCACACGGGCGTGTCCCTGCCGAACCCAAGTATAGTCCTATTCGGAAAAGGCCAATTTTTAGGGCTCTGAGGCATTCAAAAGCCTATTTAAACACCTAAGGAGACACTTAAGAGAGGGACGCAGAGTAGGAAGCAAGGAATTACTCAAGGAAAGCCGATTGATCCATCTCAGAAGCCGAATTCATCATCAAGAATGAAGATCTCCCTTCAAGTTCCTTCAGGAGTTTTGGGTTTTCTTATGTTTTGTTATCTTTATGCTTTTAAGATGTTTTATTTCATAAGTATGAACTAAACCCCCTAAATACCTAAGGGGAATGAAGCCTAAAACGGATCTTGTTATTATTATCTGAATTGTACGATAAATATTTGACTTGTTCTTAATTATGTGTTCTTGATTATTGTTTTGATATTCCAGGATACTGATTCAAGTTAAGCTTTTATTCAAAGGAGGAAAAGACCCTGTCTAAGAGTAAATTTGTCATAATTAAGCGGAGTTGATTGCACGCCTAGAGATGGGGTGATAAGATTTTGCCGGATTAGGGTGAAACCTAATAAGGGAATCCATAGATCGAGTTAATGCAATTCTAGGGTGTTAATTAGAAAGAGATTTCAATTATTCAACCTAGGGTTAGACGTTATTAGTCTCGAGAGAGATAATAATATAACTTAGGGATTTCTACAGATCAAGTCAAATGAATAAATCGTCTGATTCAGAGTCAAATAACAAGTGAAGTCTAGGTGAATTTTTCCTTAGGTATTGTCTTAATCAATCAAATTTTCCCAAAAGTATTTCCCAAATTTTCTTTCTGTGCATTCTTAGTTAGTAATTAGTTTAGATAACCAAACCTCTTAATTTTTAGGCTAGATAATAAAATAGAAGTAAATACTAGTACTCGTAGTTCCCTTGGGTTCGACAATCCGGTCTTGCTGAACTATACTACTGTTCGATAGGTACACTTGCCTTAATCGTGATAATAAGTTAGTCTCAAGAATAATTCTTTCATAAATCTTTAAAACCTGTCACGAATATCACGCATCAATGACCAATACCGGTAAAATTAACATCACATAAGCATCAAACAATCATTCATACATGTAATTAAGTAGAAATCACGTTCACTTTAAACTATATATAACAACCCAATTTACAATGGTGTCGAAAATAGTGGTTAAGGGACCACAATTCTGACGATTGAGTTGATAATATTTATATTTACTAGTCCATTATAGTGTTTTATTAATGTTTGAATTAGTGAATTTGATCAGTAGGTTAGAAATGAAAGTGTATAATCTAAATTGTAAGAATTAGTGAAAAGCTGGTCAAATGAGTTTAATAAAAATTGTTCAAGGTTCAAAGTGGTAAATGACCACTCTTGCATGGTAGTAAGATTGAGTCAATGTTTAGTGGAAACACCTATTAATTTCCATTAATGATGAAATTAAGAGGTTAAGTGTATAGGTTGAAGTGGTGGGAAAGAGGGTCTCATTCTCGTCTTCCTTCACCAGAAACATTGTTATCTGTAGAGGAAAGAAAAGCTCTAAGTTTTCTTGATTAATCAATTTTGCATGTAAGTGTTTCCAAAGCCTATTCTGTATGATTTTGGTGTTTTTGAGATCCTTGTATTTCGATTTAGCTACCATGTATGTCTAGTCTCAAAATTGATAAAGTTCAAAGTGTTGTCATTGATAAACGGAATGTATTAATGTATAGATCAAGAGCCAAATCAACTAGTAGATAACAAAGGAAAAGGAAAGATAATTGATTCATCATTGACGTTCAATTCTTGCTACTGTACCGGTTAGTTCATATGGTATTATGTTTATTTATGAAATATTGTATATGAATGTATATGGTAAAATGTTAGTAAACTTGTATTGATAAGGTGAAAAAAGTATTAATCAATAAAAATAAATTTTTGTTATGTATATGGAGCCCAAATGAACAAAGGGTACAATTGGCATGCCAATAGGGGTATTTGTGCACTATATGGGAAGAAGGGTGATAGGAAGAAGATGGAGGAAGTTTACTGAAGTTTTCTAGAATACTAAATTTATTGCGGATTTCCAATTTAATCTCTTCAGACTGGTGTGTTATTGGTTGGAAAGCTCTTATGAGAAAATTGGCGTGTTATCGAGGGAGAATATTTAGCCTACCGGCTTTACACGATGTGCATATAGTGTGTTATCGGTTGGTGATAAATGCCAAATTATACATATTTTTACCCAAAATACTTAGCATATTTATGGGTGTTTATTACTGGATTTATGGATTTTGGTGCTCTTAATCCGGTTATTTCATGTTTTGTACTTAGGAGAGCACCAAGAGTCAAAAGGAGCCAAAAACGAGCAAAAAAGAGACAAAATAGACCAAATCGAGAAGATAACACGGCCTAATCCTTGCCACACGGGTAGCTCACACGCCCGTGTCTTTCGAGGGCGTCGACCAAGGCTTTCATGATTCACACGGCCTGGCCATTGACCCACACGGTCGTGTGTAATTTAACGGATCGAACACGGCCTGGCAATCACGTCACACGGTCGTGGCACATTAGCGTGTCCCTTTTTCAAGAAGCTGTATTTTACACAGAAAAGGATACTTAGGGAGAAAGAAAGCCAATCCAAAGCCTATATAAACACCCTAAGTATGACTTAGAAAGGGGGCCTCCCTCCAGAACTTTTCTGGAGGACAAAACCATACGTCGGGAATTACTTGAAGGAAGCCAGACGATCCATCCCAAAAAGCCGGAGCTACTCCAAGACTGAAGATCTCTCTCAGAATTTCTTCAGGGGTTCTAGAGTTTTCTTTATGTTTTGTTATTTTCATACTTTTGAGATGTACTCTTATTTTGTTATGAACTAAACCCCTTAGATACCTAAAGGGGTTGAAACCTATGATGGATCTTATTATTATTATCTGAACTGTATGATAAATACTTGATTTGTTTTTAATTATGTGTTCTTAATGCTTGAGTTAATATTCTGAGTATTGATTCATGATTTGATGTGCTTATACAAAGGAGAAAAAGTCCCTATCTAAGAGTAGATTTGGCATAATTAAGCAGAGTTGATCGAACGCTTAGAAATAGGGTTACGAGATTTTGCCGAATTAAGGTGAAACCTAATATGGGAGTTCATAGATCAATTTACTGCTTCCCTAGAGGTTTTAATTAAGAAAGAGATTTCAATTAATTCAACTAAGGGTTAGATGTTATTAGTCTCGAAAGAGATAATAATATTGGTTAAGAAGTCTCACGGATCAAGTCAAATGAATAAATCATCTGGTTCAAAGTTAGATAACAAGTGAAATCTAGGTGGATTCCTCTTTGGGTGTCGTTTTTATCAATTACTTCTCTTCAAGTCTTTTTACAAAATTTTCTCCTTGCTTTAGTTTAATTAGTTAATTAGTTTAGTTAATTAGTTTAATAAACAACCCCTCCTTATTTCTAGGTTAAATAATAAAAAGATAATTATTACTAGTACTTTTGGTTCCCTTGGGTATGATATCCCGGCCTTTCCATTACTATACTATTGTTCGATAGGTGCGCTTGCCTTTTCGTCATGATAATAGTTAGCCTAGGTTTGATCTTCATTATAAATATTTGTTACTTGTTACGAATCACACGATCAGTTGGGAAGCTGTTATAAGTAAACTGGCGTGTTACCGGAGAAGAATACTTATCCTTCTAGCTTTTCACTATGTGCATCTGGTATGTTATCGATTGGAAAGCTCTTATGAGAAAACTAGCGTGTTATTGGGGGAGAATACTTGGCCTATGGGCTTTGTACCATGTGCATCTGGCGTGTTATCAGTTGGTAAGCCTTTATGAGCAATTTGGCGTGTTATCTGATGGTTACCCGCGTATCCCATTCTATTCATTTGGAGTCGTCGGGCTGAATGTTTCTGAATTAGAAGTGTTGACTGAATGATTTATATGAATTAATATAAGGTATAATTGAGTGTTGATATGTTTGAGATACTTATACGTTCGAATGCGATGCACTCAAATTGTACATGTGAAATGTGTTGGCAGGATAAAGAAATTAGTTAACTGGTACAAATGTATGAATGTTTTGCGAGGTGAGTTTAACGTTTTAAAACTATGTACTTACTAAGCATATTTAATTCTTACCCTATTTATCTTTTCCCTTACTTGTAAAGATTTTGGCGAAACTCAACAGGCGAATTGATCATAACTTACACTATCCAGCTTTTGTTTTGGTAAAATTATTTTAATTCTGCACTGGGTCAAGTGGCATGTATATAAGGTTTATTTGGTGGTAATGTATATGAAATGAATGATGATGTTTTGAACATTGTGTATATATGTACCCTTTTGTGATAATTGTTCAATGTTGGCGCAAACTATTACTATGCCTAAAATGGAAGTAATTGCGTGTGTTACAAATGTTAACTCATTTGGTTAATTGGTGGAATTATAAAAGTGGATTATTTGGTGGATAATAACAAAGTAATAAGAACGCACGACAGATAGTCTTTTGGCGATTAGGCTCGAGTGGTCACTTTTTTTATAGATCACCTTCGCGTGTTTTTTTTAAAGTATTCGTATAGAATTGTAAACTAATAAAACTAAAAAAGTTGCTTAAACCTTGATTAGTCTCATAAATTTTTATACCTCTAATATGTATGTATGATTAGAATAAAAATTTTAGTGACTTTAAAATAAATTTCTTTGACAGTCTTGTATGTGAATGCCTCTATTTTTCTATAACACTCCGTAACTCGTGTTCGGCGTGCTCCAATATAATCATTTTTGGGCCTCAAACGAGCTTACAAAAGCTCTTTTGCTAACCTGAGCGTGAATAAGGACCAAATTGTGAAGTTTTCAAAGTTTCAAATCAACATCATGACATTATAACCTCCATGTTGTGACATTGTCAAACAGATGGTCACATCGCGACTTCAAACATCTTGACATTGCGATGTCACTTATTGTCGACCTATGTTACGACTTCAAAGTTTGGAGGTCGCAACATTGTCCCTGTTTTGGAAACTTAACACTTAGGTACCTATTCATTTACTTTCAAACCAAAATGAATATGATATATCTCAACCATTTACAAGAGTAATACTATTAAACATTCCCATATATACCAATTCAAGTATGTAATCATCTAGATCAACCATTCAAACTTATACTATTCAATTAACCAACTAAAAGGCATTATCTACCTAAATCGAAATACATCATTTACTAAGTTAAACATGCCACATTTATAAAACTTAAAAGCTTATCACTTAAATGACTTCAATATGAATCACACAAGCATACATTCAATTTTGATCTTATACTTAACATTTAAATTTACCATTTCTCAAGCCATTTATCAATTTGGCTAATAAATTGCCATACTTATAATCTTTAACAAACCAAAACATGGAAATTAAGATCTTTACACATACTAGCATCACTTAAGACCAAAACATGCATCAACTTAATCACATAATAAACATATTACAAAAGTTTAACCATTATCACATTTTCATAAGATATTATCTCCAATTTGACGATTTTTACAACAAGGGTCCTTATGTATATGCCACAATGTCTAGACTCAAAATGAACATATAACTACTGTCTTTTGATAATGTATGCTCTTCCGTTGATCCGGCTCGATAAGTTCTACAAGGTGTCAATCTACAAGGGAAGGAAAAACAACTAGAGTAAGCATACTAATGCTTGGTAAGTTCAAATGGAATTACCATACTTACCTTGATCATTAAAAGTACAATATCTACTAATCATTTTGGTATTCAACAAGACTATCCTTGTCACTTAATTGCATAACTAGACACATATGAACATTATCAAACAAATATGTTAGTCATGTTTACACATCATGAGTAATATTACTAACATTAAGGAAATCACATGTTACATATCAAGTTATAAGCATAAGCATTTCATTTCCAATACACTTTCAAGTTTTCCTTTCAATTTAATTCAATTGAATATTGGTCGATGAAACTATAGTAAAACGAACTCAGATACATGGATGATTAAGTTGCTTATATAAGCTGACATTATATTAGGGTTGCTCACATAAGCTAAAGTTAATTTCACATTTCACTATTATATCTTTTGTGTTTCTGTCTTTCATGTTTTCCATAAATAAGGAAATTGTGATAAGTAAATGTTAGCTCATTGATTGTCTAAGTACAAACTGATGATAAGTGGCATCGTAAGAATGTTTATATTGAGATAAAGATAACTTACTTTAGTAGATAATCTTAACAAATCTGTAATCCTGTAAAAAAATCAAAGTGAACATTTGATTCAAATACTTAGAAGGATTATTATGTCATCTACAATTCCAATTAGGGAGATGACTAGTATTGGCTATCGGAGCAGTTGACTCCACGGGTAGAGACATAAATGTACTCATTGGAAGGATGATACATTGGCCTAGACCCAAGTTGAATAAATTCGGAATTCGTTTGTGAATTAATTCACTTATGACATTCATGGTGTGACTTACCTAAATCCTAAGTCACTGACCATGCATATGTAACTCATATACTTTGATATAAGTAGAGGATTATGCTCTAAAGATGATTGAACGATAACCGGTATGTTGGGTACATGACTTCTATATGGCATGGCTTTACTAGCAACAATAAAATTCATAGCTTGATTAAAGAGTTAACGATATCCTCTCATTAGCATTGTGTAGATTGATAAATATGGAATGTGACCATGAATTGCTTATTCTCGAATGAGTAATTTATCATAGTCATTAGTTGATAGTGATAATGTTAATCATTATGAAGATACAATGGTAACAGTGAGATAAAGTAGAATTGTATTGAGTGAACAGATTTAACTCAAAGGAATCAAGGATATCGTATGAGTGTAACATACAAATGGTAAGGTCATTAGACCAAACAGTTGGATGAATTGCTTTTCTAAAAAGTATACAATAAGGACTTTTCAATCATGGTACTTCTTGTGAACTAACTCCATGATTAAGTAAATTGCGAATCATCAAAATGATGCTTCTGGACATAATTGCAATTACTTGAGCCTAATTGTATATGTCTGATTGGTCCCTTCGCTAGCTCAACAAAGCTCGATCGGACTGCATTTGAATCCAAAGAAAATTCTACGATTTCCAAAATAATTTAATTGAGTCTATTTATTTAATGTGTAATTAAATTAGGTGATCATGAGAATTGTTTAACTACAGAATTTGATTAAAGAATTTTCTTGAAAAATTAATTTGGAAAAGCTTAGTGATTTTTGAGAAAATCAATTTTGATCAAGTAAAATTAAATTAATCAAATTAATTAAAACAAATATGATATTTTTGAAAATTAATTTTCAAGTTTGACAATTGGTTCAGTGAGTAATTGAACTTGAAAATTGAACTCGAGGGCCAAAACCCAAAAACTTGTTGAACTGGGCCATTTGTATGAAACTGGGTCGACAGTCCAACCAGTAGTTGGATCGGATTGGCCGGGCCACCATTGGCCCGAACTGAACCGGTAGTAGCTAGACTGGCCTGGCCCATTTGGGCAAAACGATGACGGTTAGGGTGTTGGGGGAGTCACGCCGGCAATGACACCGTACTTTGCAACTATATTTTGCAAAATGAAGACTATATTGTGCAATGTAAACATATATACTTGGGAAAATGGATCAACAAAGAAATGAAAAAATGTGTGGCAGGAGGTTAGGTTAGAATCTATTTTCTAAACCAGATAACTGATTTATGCCATCAAGCAAGGGTGGTTATAGACCCAACCAAACAATTCTGTCACTCTACTTGCAGCATACTAGGCAAGTCATTACTCCAACAGTTCTAGGAACTGTAACGCAAGCAGATTTAGGAATGGAGACGTCGTTGCAAGCATATAATGAGGATGTCGCATACCCTCCCGAAGAAGGCCTCCCCAAAGAAGGGTATTTGGGGTACATGGTGGAAGGTAGAAATGCTTGAGGAATTGCACTATAATACTCGCATGTTTGAGATGATACGACCATATATTGACCACTATGTGGCTTAACAAGGGTTGGTAGATTCGGAGTGGATGGCATCCACCAGAGGAGACGAAGAGGAGGAAGGAAACGAAGAAAAAAGAGAGGAAGACAATGACGATAAGGAAACAGAATACGATAACATCGCACTTTATGTAGACGGCTACGAGGCGATGTTCACTCCTGAACACCCCTCCATTAAGTGTTTGGACGGTGAGAGGTCTTATTGAGAAAGGATTATGTTGGCGAGTGGGATTGGAAGCCAAAATTTAATATGGAAGGATGCTTGGATTCTAGGACCTGGGGATTTAAAGGTACAAACATAAGAGAATAATCAATTAGTAAGCCAGGTATCTGATTTAATTGTTCAAAGATCAAACTTCTAGAAAGAAGATCTAATAAAGGAAACCTTTATTGCGAAAGAAGCAGAGAGAATTTTGTGTATTCGTCTTCTATGTGTCCTAAAGATGGATAAATTAGTGTGGTGTGGCAAATTTTCTGAGGAATTCTCAGTGCACAATGGATATAAAATTTTATTATCGGAACATTATTCTACTACTGGAAACAACGAACAGAATACTTATAACCTTATTTACAAAAAACTATGTAGGCTGGAGCTGCCCTCAAAAATCAAGATTATGAATTGCTGATTTATTAACAATTATCTCCTTACTCAATTTCAAAGAAGACTGGTAGGATCTGCAAGTTGCCTCAAATGTATAGGAGAGATTGAAAGTACTGAACATGTTTTCCAAGATTGCCCATCTGTAGCAGAAATATGGGAAAAAGTAGATATAAGATTGAAACAAGAGCAAAATTAGGTAAAATTTAAAGACTGATAATTACATCTATATAACAATAATTCAATTTATAAATGCAGAAGAATTGCATGCGCACTTTAGGCAATATGGATAGCTAGAAATAAATATGTGCATGACAGGATGCAATAGACAGGAGATGATATAGTGCATTTTATATTGAGATTTATACATGAATTGGATGGGTTAAATCAAAGGCTACACGTTTGAAGGGTGGTAGGCGAACAATGGAGGCCACAAGAAACGGTAGAGGTGAAATTAATTTTGATGATGCTTTTAATCAACAAAACAAAAAATCATGCTCAGGGATTTTGGTTAGAGATTTAGAGGGTCAAATTCTACATTTTAAAGTATTTATCAATACAAACATACCAACAACCTTCGTTGCAGAGGCACTTTCTTGTGTCCAAGAAACCAAATTCGGGCTAGATCTAGGACTTGAAATGGTCGTGATTGAGGGACACTCACTAACTGTAATTAAAAAATACAATCAACAAATGAAGATAATTTTGAAATTAGGGCATATACATCCAGTGCAAAAATTGTAAGTTCTGGCTTTGAGGCATGTCTATTTAAGCATGTAACAAGGTAGGCAAACAAAGGAGCACATGTTCTTGCTCAAGAAGGATTACGAAGTGAAGAAGTTACTTATCTACAAAGCAGACTCCCAAGAGCAGTGGAAATAGTGGTAGATGATGAGTGTAGGAGGATTTCATCCAGAATGAACAGACGAAGATAATGCAACAGTGAAATAGGAGGAGGGGAACAAACTCAAAACAGATCTAGTCTTTTCTATCTCCAAGACAATAGTAATGGAAAAGAATGTTGTGCAATGGAGAGAAACCATAGGTCCCTTGTTGATTCAAACAAACGGGTAAGGAAACAGAGGTACTTGAATCTGGGCTTGATATCGGTAAAATCCTGTTTAGAGGAGACAGTAGGAAGAAATGGAGGTATATCTGGTGTCTGAATCTCATAAATGAGGACTATGGACGGTCATGCAACGAATTGGAATGGTGGAAGTTGTTTCATTTGGAAACCTGAATGTCAATAAAAGGCCGGATTGCTGCTTAGGAAATAGGTTTAAGTTAATTTAGGAAATGATGGTTTTCTTTAAAAGTGTAAAATGTTTGTTTCTTTTTAGGATTTGATTTGATTTGATTTGTTTTTAATTTCTTAATGCAAGCCAGCTATTTCTTTAAAAAAAAATTACTTGATTAAAATTAAAATTTCCAAAAATCACTTAGATTTTCCAAATTAATTTTTTAAGAAAATTTGTTAATCAAATTCACTAGTTGAACAATTCTCACGACCATCTAATTTAATTCCACATAGAATAAATCAACTCAATTAAATTACTTCTAACGTCATAGAATTTTCTTTTGATTCAAATATAGTCTGGTCAAGCTTTTGTTGAGCTACTGGAGGGACCAATAAAACATATACAATTAGACTCTAGTAATTGCAACTAAGTCCAGAAGCATTATTCCGATAATTCGCAATTACTTAATCATAGAGTCAGTCCACAAGAAGTGTCATGATTGAAAACTCCTTCTTGTATACTCTTTACGAAAGTAATCCATCCAACTGTTTTGTCCAATGATCTCGTCATGTGTGTTACCCTCATAAGATATCATTGGTTCCTTTGAGTTAAATTCTTTCACTCAGTACAATCATATTTTATTTCATTATCACCATTGTGTCTTCTTAATGATTAATATGATCACTGTCAACAAATGGTTGTAATAAATTGCTCGTTTGAGAACAAGCAACCATGGCCACGTTCCATATTTATCAATCCACACAATGCTAATAAGAGGATATTGTTAACTTTTTAATTTAGCTATGAATTCCGTTCTTGCTAGTAAAACCATTTCATACAAAAGTCATTTACCCAACATATCGGCTATGGGCTCGATCATCTTTAGAGCATAAGCCTCCATTTATATCAAAGCACATGAGTTGCATACGCATGGTCAGTGGCTAACTTAGGATTTAGTTTAATCACACCATGAACATCACAAGTGAATTAATCTACAAACGGATTTAAAATTAATTCATCTTGGGTCCTATCCAATGTATCATTCTATCAATGAATACATCTATGTCTCTACCTGTGGATTAGACTATTCCGATAAACAAGACTAGACATCTCCCCAATAGGAATTGTAGATGTCATAATAATCCTTCTTAGTATTTGAATCAAATGCTCACCTTGGTTCGTTTACAGGATTACAGACTCATTTAGATTATCTACTGAAGTAAGTTGTCTTTCTCACAATGTAAACATTCTTACAATGCCACTTATCTTCAGTTTGAACTTAGACAATCAATGAACTAATATTTTCTTGTCACAATTTCACTATGCGTGCAAAATATAAAAGACAAAAATATAAAAGACATAACAGTGAAATGTGAAATTAAATTTATTTATTTATTCATCATTCAAATAAATAGAAAATAGTTACATGTTTACTACAATATGGGCACATTTCCCAACATCAACAACATGCCATTCCTTATCATATTCATTTAACACCTTTTTACCTTAGTAGCTCACTATTCGATCCTTATTTTAGATTTGATTGACTCACTTACTGTAACAACCCGGTTTAGACCCTAGTCGGAATAGTGGTTTCAGGACCACGAATCCGAGTCAAAAAAATATTTTAATTTTATATTCTAATCTTAAAGTATGTGAATTGATATGTGTGAAATTTTCGTATGAAAATTTCATTATTTGAGTGCCGATTTGTGAAAAAGGACTTAATCGCGTAAAATGTAAAAGTGGCATTCTATTTTTTAAAGTACTAATTTGCTATTTTTTATTAATATTTAAGTCCTTAAAATGAAATTAGGCCATTATTAAAGTTAATGGATGATAATGGCATGCATTATATGGTTTTATAATTAAATTATAAACGTTAATTTGGTAAATGATTGATATATGTTAATAAAATAAAACATAAAGTAAAAATCATGCATGTTCATCTTATTTTGGCCGAAACTCAAAGAAAAACAAAACATTTGCAAGCTTTAAGGTTCAGCACACTTGGGAGCTTGATTAAGGTATGGATTTTGTTTGGTTTTTGTTAATTTTTACGTTTTTGAGATCTTAATATTAGTAAACTCATGCTTTAATTTTCAGAATTGATGGTGAATTTGAGATTTTTCATTGTTAATAATGTGATGAAATTTTTGTTTGATGATGAAGAATAAATCTTTGATGTTTGATTTTCATGTTTAATTAAGTGATTTTTAAAAAAAATGTGTATTAAGGACTAAATTGAGAAATTTGTAAATTGAGAAATTTGAAAATTGAGGGGTCAAAATGTGAAATAAATGAAAGAAATGGGTTGCTAGAGACCTAAGGTAAATTCGGCCTAATATGGGTTTGATGAGATTTTGTGTATTTTGTGTTATTTTGAAATAGGGACTAAATTGTGAAAATGTGAAATGTTAGGGGCTAAAATGAAAAATTCCCAAGTTATGTGTTCTTGGATAAAATTTAATGAAATTTTGTATAAGTAAATTGATTTTGATATTAATTAGATTGGGAAAAACGGAATTCGGATCTAGATCGAGGGAAAATCAAAGTATTGGATTAGTTAACTTAATTAGTCGTTACTGCGAACGAGGAAAGTTTGTATTTTATTAAACGTTACAAAATCATATTAGAAATGCATACTAGTTGTATGATTGGATTCAATGCCGAATGGTGATACAAATATATGTATTTTGAATAAGTTATATATATGTTATTATGATATTGAATTGTTCGAGAAACAGAATATATGAATATGAGAAAGTTCAGATAATGTGAAGATGTCTATAAATCCTCGAACAAACCATAGGAATAGTTATGGTACATATGCCATGACATAGGATTCTGATATGTGTTATCGTGTAGGACCACATCTGGGACGTTGGCATCGATTTGTTATTTACGTGTAAGATCATGTCCGGGATATTGGCATCGTATATGATTTCGTGTAAGACCCTGTCTGGGACAGTGGCATCGATATTTGATTACAAGTAAGACCACGTCTAGGACATTGGCATTGTATGAGCTTATGAGTTATCCGAGTATCCTTATTGGTTCTGAACGGTTCAACGGGCATTCCGAGAAATAAATGATTAAGTGAAAGACATTTCGATTCAGGTACGTTGAAATGTATACAATATTTGAAAACAAAAGGTAAGTAGATATGTGCAAGAATGTTATGTGATGTATATGGAAATGAAATATGAATACGTGTAAATGAAACATGAATAAATGAATAAGATATGGTTTATAAAGTGGCATACATGAAACTGTTAGATGTTATATGTATGAAAGGTGAAATTGAGTATAAATGATGATATGAGATTTATATATATATATGATTAGATGTGTTATTTCCATAATGTGCTCATTTGGCTATATGAAAGTGTGAATTGAATGATATAGGAGAATTGAGTTGAATAAGCTTGTGAAAGCTAAAGTTATTGTAGTAAGCAAGTATAATATTGAATGATGATAATTCAATATGAGAACGTGTTTTATAACTTGGAAAAGTTGTATGAGATAGCATATCATGCATATGATTTTGTAATGAAATTATTTGTTATGTTAAGTTTATTAAGATACGAGCTTACTAAGCTTTAAAGCTTACTCTATGTGCATTTTTCCTATGTTTATAGAGTTTTGGATACTTGCTTAGGTTGGAAGTCGAAAGAGATCTCATCACACGTTCAGTAAATTAAAGTTTTGAATTTTAGTTTTGTGGCATGTATAGGCTAGTTTTGATATAGTTGATTTTGAAATTTGTATATGTATATAACCATGTGAAAATGTTTTGATCATGATGCGAATGTTTGTATTTATATTCAGACATATTATAAGCTTAATTTGAGAGGTATTATTCATGGTAAATATGTGGTGATGTTGGTTACATGAAATTGGTTTTGAGTAATGATATGTAAGGTTTATAATTAGCTTATTATGGTAAACTTGATTCATAGTATGTTTTGCAATTGTGGATTAATAGAATTCAGTTTAAGTGAAGTAAATATGGCTGATGGATGTGATTAGGTTGTGGTTTATTATTGACTTGTTTTGGGTATATAATTTATCTTGTGAATTGGTTTGGAAGTGGTAAATAATAACATGCTTTGCGGTCGTAAGGTTATCTTATAATGTGTCGTGACATTAACTTAGCTAACTGAATTGATGAGAAATGAATTGGGTATATTTAGGTAATATTGACATGTTGTTTAGCACATAAGTTTTGTATATTGGTTTGGCAATTGGGTTATAAAATAGCTATTGATAACATGGTAACTATGCACTTATATATAGATGGTATTAAAAGTATATTTGTCCATTTGGTAAGGTTGGCTTATGGTTCAAGTATGGATGCTTGTTAAGCCATATGTTATGTTTTGATTTTGACTTAATATTAAATGCACATATTACTATGCTGTCTAAAATATGTACTTGACTATTTTGTGAAGTTGGTTTTGCCAAATATGCTAAAAGACCATAAGTCTTGTGATATGGATTATTCTGTTTGATATGTGCATGAATTGAAGTAATAAGTTCAATAATTAGCTAAGGAAATATATGTATGATATTTGCTCAGTTATAAGTTAAGCATTAGATAGTCATGATTCATTATTTATAATGCTGGAATATTACTTTGGGAAATGTATAAATGGCCTATTTTGTGCCCACACGGATAGGGACACGGGCGTGTGTCTCTGCCGCGTTGCTCAAGGGCCATTTCGAAATGAGCCTGGGAAGATCACAAGGTCGGACACACACAGGCGTCTGCCAGGTCATGTGGCCAAGTTAGTTTCAGCCACTGGCTAGACACATAGGCATGTCATGTGGCTGTGTGGATAAGTCAGTATGTATGCCCTGTTTTGGCACGGTTTAGACACACAAGCGTGTCTAATGCCATGTGAAGCACACGGCTTATTCACATGGGTGTGTGATCTTTGTAATTTAGAAAATTGTTAAGTTTTTGAAAAATTTTGTATGTGTTCTGTTTAGTCCTGACCCCTTCCTATTGCATGTTTAGGGTCTTGTTGACCTAAGAAAGGGACTTTATGTTGATTTTGATTATGAAATGATGATATATGACTTTTGATTTCTAAATATTCTGATATATCCAGTAATGCCTCTAAACCCTAGTCTGGCGACGGATACAGGTTAGGGGTGTTACATTTGGTTGGTATCAGAGCTATCGTTTAGTTGGTTCTAGGACTACCATAGCGTATTTGAGTCTAGCTATACATGCCACATTTAACCTACGATAGTGTGATATCTCCCGACTCTGACGATTTTTTTTTGATGAGACAGATAAGTTTTCCAACCGAGCTAGTTCTGATAGTACGGAATGTGTAATCAAATGTTTGAATGGAAATGTGTTGATTATGAGTTGAAACTCATAAAGGTATGGATCAGATTATATGACATGTCGTTATTGATAAATGTAGTAATGATATGAGTATATGAGTTGTGATATGTGGCCTATGATTATTATATGAAATGCTTTTATTATGAATTAGTGATTTGAGTTGGCATATGAACTATGTGATAAGTACAAAAGTGAGTAAAAGAAAAAGTTTATTAAATGATTTGAGAATGTGAAATTAGTAATGAATTGGCTATTTGTGATAGTATGTGTTATGTGCATTTACGTGTAAGTTAAATTTAAGGCTTTACTACCCTCACCCCCCTTATCAATGAAATGTTAAAATGAAATTTGTAAGATTTGGTTGAGTAAGTTCACAAGTGTGGAGTTATAGAAATCCGTGTTCAGAAGATTAATAATATGGTCAGAAAAGTGAATGAATCAGCAAATCAAGACAGTATTAAAAGAGATATTGGATAGTTCTGGAGATTATTCAGATTATGTAAAGTCACTGTTACGGAAGAAGTTAACTTCGATTAAATGACATATTCAGGTAAGTTATCTAAGGAAAGTATTAACTAGAAACTTCTCTGGATTGATTTCTGTAATTAATAGGATTATATGAACTTAATGATGACATAATTAGACAGTTGAATAATGTTTGAATTGTATTGATGGCTGGGTGTAGTAGTTATAGTCGAGCAGTTACAATGACTTCTTTAGGACAATGTATGTGCACATTTATCCTCAGAAGTATATGTGACTGTTTAGTTTCAGAAAGAATTATTATTGTAAAGAACATTAGCTAAACATACGAATAGACGAAATCATCGTTGGTCTGTTTGGGTTATATTCGACGTTGCTATGTCTTTCTCTGGTATTTATTCCTTTGTGTGGATATGAAAATCGACGTAAAATCTATATGATGCTAATACTCTGTTTCTACTGGCTATTGTCCTGTTGAAAATAAGTGAAGATTATATTGCTTCTGTTACGTGGATTCCAGTATTTATAAGTGATATTGTTCTTTCTGGATATTTTTTGGGATATCATCGGGGTTGATATCATGTTATATGGGTTATAATTTTCTGATATTCTGTATAGCTTCAAATGTTGAAAATTTCGCTATTCTGGTTTTTTTAAGATTCTATGTGATTATATATAACAGATATCTATTTGACGAAAATGGCTATATTTATTATAATTATAATTCCTGTTCTGAAATTTGGGAGTACTGTAGTACTATTATCAGAGTTATAAAATTTGTGCTTTTGCATTGGTTGCTGTTCAAATCATATTTAATTTTCTTCTGGGTTCAAATGTTTTATTAATGGCCGGGATATTATCCATCGCTACGGTTAAGACGTCAGTCTTATTATGACATTATGATTTCTATTGATGGTTGTGATTTTTGTATAATGATATGTCTAGGTTATCTTTCTAACAAGAAGAAAATATTTCTTCGAAAAGACCGATTCAGTGATTTAGTTTGACTTGAATTATGTGACTGAAAAGATGAGTGAGTTATATGAGTTTGAATCTATCCACCAGATTGGAAATAAACTTTGAAAGCACATGTGAGAATTGATGGATAATCTGGAGGAAGAATTCATATTCTTGAAGACTTGATACAAAATTATATCTATCAGAACAATTCTACCTGAGAAATTTTATGGTAAATTAAAGTTAGTTCGATTGTTGAAGTTTTCCTTTTTGGCAAGGAGATATTGTCAATCGAAATACAAGTACTAGTTCAGTCTAATTTGAAGAAAAAGTTTATGATCTTCAGTCATGCATCAATGAACAGTTTGAAGTGTGTTATAATAATAAAGAGTATAAAAATATTTTGTGATTTCCATACGGTTAAAGCTGTATGAAAATAGTTATGTGACATATTTGATGATTACAAGAGTTTAAAATGTTTGACATTGCAGAGCAAGATTCAAACTTGGCACAGCAAAGCTAGCTTGATTAGTCAATTTTTTTTATTCTGTAAGTAAATATTATTTACCCGAGAGAAATGATTGTAGTTTCGAATGATTTGAATAAGAAACTTTTGTGTGCTTTATGAACAATGAATGTGTGATTAATCTTATCAGAGGAGGATTATAAGTTAGCTGGATTGGAAGTTAAAAAGGGGTTCAGCATAAATTGATTTCTGATTCAGAACTTTAGATATGGAATTGATGATTGTTTGTTGCTTTGAAATAGAATGTGTATACTAAGAAACTCTGAGATTGTATAACCATTGTTGCAACAGGCTCACAGTATCAGTTAAATTGTTCATACAGGAGTAACAAGATGCATGATAATTTGAGAAACTGGTATTGATAAATGGGTATAAAATGTAATGTTTCTGACCTCGCATTTAAATGTCTAAGCTATCAACAAGTTAAAGTTAATTATTAAGCATTTTCAGGATTATTTCAGCATGTTTTGATATCTGAGTAATGGTGAAATAGAATTTTGATGAATTTTGTATCGGGATTTATCTTTTATCATTGAAAAAGATAGATGTTATTTGAATTATTGTTAACTGTCTGAATAAGTCTTTCCATACGCATAGATTTTTCTTTCGATAAATAAGTTGAATTATTCGTACTTAGACTATCAGTTTGCGTATGGTGTCAGTCATTATTGTTTCACACTAAATTCCAAAATTCATATGGTAATTTTGGGCGAAATTACAATAAGCTGTGAGTACGAGGTTGTTTTGAAAATTCTCTAAATATCTATTCGTCACTGTGTTATTGTAACAACCCGATTTTGGGCTTAGTAGGAACAGTGATTTCGAGACTACCAATTCGAAGTCAGAGAAAGTATTTTATTATTTTTTTAGAGTTATAGCATGTTTATATTAATGCATGAAAAATTTGGTGAAGAAATGTTAGCGTTTGTGAGCTTAATTTCGAAAAAGGACTAAATAGAATAAAGTGCAAAAGTTTTAATTTGATAGTTAGGGTGTTAAATTGCCATGTATCCCAAATTGGGGGTCTTTAAAGGGAAAATAGACCCTTAGAGAGAGGCTTGGACGGCCATGAGACAAAGAAAATTTAATGGTCAAATGTTAGGTATTTGATGACATAATATATGACAAAATAATACCCTAAAAGCCTAGCCATCATCTTTTTCCTCTATCATTTCTTCTTGACCGAAAATATCAGCCATTAGAAGGGTTTTTGAAGCTTGAAATTTCAGCCATTTAGTCTTTCTACAAGTAAGTGATTTTGATTAATTTTCTTTATTATTTTTACATTTTTAGAACCATTGTAGCATGAGCTTTCAAATGAGGGGACTATTTTGCAAAATAGTTGAAAGTTTGGGGTTTTACCATGAGATTTTTCATGTTGTTTTCTAAAACTTTATGGAAGAAAATGAATCATGGTTGTGAAATAAACAACTTTTGTAAAGAGATTTCTCATGAAAACCTTAAAAATGACCATTTTGCATAAGTTGTAAAATAGGTGATAAATGTGGGAAATAATGAGAATTGTGGGCTGCTTTTAGTATAAAAAGTGATCGGCTAGGCTTGGTTAGTGAGAAAATATGATAAAAATTGATTTTCAGACATAGGGGTAAAATGGTAATTTTGTGAAAGTCTAGGGGAAAAATGGTCATTTTGCCCAATTATGATTTTTCAAGTGTTTAGGGTAATTTTCTGATGAGATGAATGAATTTCTATCATTTTATATCAAGAATTACAAAATCGGGGCCTAGACTGGGGAAAAGTGAAGCAAGTGGACTAAGCCGAGCTAGTCGTCAACATTTTGTAATTCGAGGTAAGTTGTATGTAAGTAATACAACTACATTGTTATTATATGTGTTTGAATTGATATAACATCAGTTGCTTGTTTGTGGAAATGATTATGTATGATGAATATTGAGATCGTAGAACTCCCGTTTGAACCTTAGGAAATAAATCGGATATTCATGCCATGACATTTGGGTTATTTGTGTGCTAGTGTAAGACATGTTTGGGACATGCATCAGCCACATTATGAGAGCCAGTGTAAGACCATGTCTAGGACATGGCATCGACATTGAGACGAGAGCTAATGTAAGACATGTCTGGGACATGCATCGACCTCGAGATGTAAGCCAGTGTAAGACATGTCTGGGACATGCATCAGCTACGAGATGTGTCAGTGTAAACCATGTTTGGGACATGGCATCTGCATGGATATGTGAGAGCTAGTGTAAGACCATGTCTGGGACATAACGTCAGCCTCGATTTCGATAGTCAGTGTAAGACCATGTTTAGGACATGGCATCGACTTGATAGATGAGCCAGTGTAAGACCATGTCTGGGACATGGCATCCGTATTATACCCTATGTTTGAGGCTTAGTGAATATCCGATAGTATTCCAAATGGTTCAACGGTGAGAGTCATAGTTTAAGTTTAGCAAGAAAAGTATAACCATGTTGTGAGTGGTACAGGTACCTATTTGAAATGTATGAGATGAGAGCTTCAAATATGCTATGTGAGTTGTATTAGGTAGTGACGAGTAAGTGGTGCTTATGCCTACTTTTGTATTATGAGCATGATGATAGATGGTAAAGTTATTGTTATATTTATTTGCATGCAACTTACTAAGCTTTATGCTTACCCGATTTCCTTCCATTTTCTTATAGTGCCGCCTAATTAGCTTGTGAATCAACGGTCGTAGGAGGCATCGATCACATTATCATTTGAATCACTTGGTATAATTAGTTCTTAAACTTTGATTATGGCATGTATAGGACTCTTTGATTTTGTTTTAGTGTCACATTGTTTTGGGGCCAAAGGTGTTAGCTTGCTTCAATATTTGACTCATTTTGTATAAGGCCATGAAAAATGGCTAACATTGAAAGTTATTATATGTAACGCCCCAATTTTCGGGAATTCTGTGAATGTTGGCAAAATTTCATGCTTTGATTTTGTCATTTGTGAGTGAAATTATGAAATAGGACCTATGTGAAAATGTTTGAAAATGCTATAGGCTAATTTGTAGTGGCCAAATAAATAGTAGTGCAAAATAGGAGGATTTGCATGTCAAACCTCCCATTTTACAAGAAGTGGCCGGCCATCATGTTGTTGTAGACAATATGTGCACTTGATATCCATAATTTATGGTACAAATTGATAAAAATTGATAATGGGTTAGGTAAATATTCCATGATAATGGGTTAGGTAAATGTTCCATGATAATGGGTTAGGTAAATGTTCCATGATGGGCATTTCATGTCTTTTGTATTAAAGAATTAAATGGATGAAATATGAAATTTTATTAAAATAAAAAGGGGTGAAAAGAACAAAGTTTTGTCCATCTTTGTTTATCATAGCCGAAAGTTAGAGAAGAGAAAGGAGAGGAGAAAGCTCTTGAATGTTTGGTCACTTGGGGAAGAAAATTGAAGGTAAGTTCATGGTAGTTTGCTTCTATCTTGATGTTCATGAGTTCTTCTTGATTCTACCTTAACTCTTGAAGCATATTTTGGTTTTTAGTTGTGTTGTGAGCATTTAGTCATGAATTAAAATGAAGGAAATGGTTGTTGTTTCATGTTCTTTTGATGAAAAATGGAAGATAGGTGAAGTTGAGCCAAACAAATGAGCATGCATGTGCCTTAGATGCTAAAGGGAAAAATCGGCTAACATGTTGTGCTTTAAAGTGATGAAATGGAGATTATACTTAAGTAAAATCATAGATATGTGATGATTGATTGGTGATATACATGTTTAAATAACATGCATGCAAGGTATGTGTGAAAGAGTGATTTGGTAATAAATCTGCTTGGGACAGCAACAGTAACGTGAATTTGGAAAATCACCATAAATTGTGGGAGATGAAATAGAAGCTGAATAAATTATGTAATTAAATCTTATTGAGTCTAGTTTCAAATGAAATAAAAAAGAACATATTTTGAATTCCGTACAATGAGAAATTTGATTCGTAATGAAGAGTGGTCAGATTAGTCAAACAGTGAAACATGGGAAACTTTGAGAAAAATCTGGTATTGATTGGCTAAACCAAAAATTTCAAAAATTTTATGGATAGAAGATATATGAGTCTATTTTCAGGGAAAATTAACGGCACTTGATTTGGAGTTTTGTAGCTCCAGTTATAAATGATTTAGTGACTGTTGCTCAGGAAGACAACTTGTAGTTAAATTATGATTATGTCGTAAACACTGACAAAAATTTGTTAGTGAGTTGCTTATTGATTTCTTATAAGCTTACTCTGATCTGTAGGTGTGGTTGGCCAAATATTGTAAGGGGTTAATACGTAGTTCGTATTTGAATAGTTAGATTAACGTGTTAGTAATCCAATTGTAGGCGGTTCGTGTGTGGATCTCGTCAGCATATCGTCGCAAACAGGTGTGTAACTAACATCATCTTATAGACTAGATCGGCACAAGCCGAAAAGTTGAAATGCCGAAAAGCCAGTATGTTGAGATCTTACGAGTGTGTGAATGCTCATGAGATTAATAGTTTGATGTATATGGTAAATTAAAGTGATAAGACTGCAGAGTGCGCGATTCTGTGCATTTCGATATTTTTGGGCTTAATGGGCCAAAAACGGGATAATGGGCCAACGAGCCCAAATTGGTAAGAAAACACGGTAAGTGTTTTTGATCGTGCGTAAATGGCTATGTTATGTATGAAAACCTTAAGAATAGTTAAATTACTTGAATACCCCTATGTATGCAAAATTACCATTATACCCCTAGGGTTACTTTTGACTAAAAAACATGACGACCTGATTCTGTATGATGTATGCCATGATTATATATTTGTTGCATGGGGACTTGGGTTATACTATGGAGGAAGCGTCCTGGTGGCTATGCCACAATTATCTGATCTAGTGGCTCAGCCACATATATCTGTCCTGGTGGCTCTGCCACAATATCTGTATCTGGAGACTTCGTCACAATATCTGGCAGCCTCGCTGCGATTTCTGTGGTGTGTAGCGGTTGGGTGGGTCGAGTAGTCTCCCCACATGGTGTAAGGTTGGTACGGGGGTGTTATGGATGAATCTGGGTTGGGTTTCTACATAAACATGTAATATCTGTTCTGTTCTGTTATGGGCCTATGGGCTTCATTCTGAAATCTGTCCTGGCTAAGGCCAACTTATTTTGTTTCTGTGGTTTGAGCTGATATAGGCTATGGTTGGGTTAATTTACACACTGAGTTTCCCCAAACTCATCCCTTTTATTTTCATCCACGCAGGTAATCCCCAACCATAGTGGGCTTGGAGCTGTGAGGGAATTCGGAGTGGCCACCCATTTTGAAAGTTTGATTTTCTTCTGGTGAACTGGATATCCTTTTATTTACGTTTGAGGTTTTGGGTTTTTAAATGTAATAAGGCCGCTTAATTATTTTTGATGGTTTTAATATGTGTTACTAAGATAAGTATTACTTATTTTAACTGTTGAAATTGGAAAGTTTTAGGGCGTGTTTTCAAATACAACAATTGATTTCAAAATGCCACGACAACAAGCAAAGCTTCCGCAATGAAATTATTTTCTAAAATTAATCACTTTTCCTAAAAAGGACTTAATCAAATCGGTTTCCTAAAAATATACATGACATTAAGTTGTGGCAATGGCGGCATGCATGTCTAGGATTGGATCCGAAGGGAGCTTGGTACTTAAGCAATCCGATGGACTCACCTCCTCTTTTCCGGTTTCCTACCTAGTGCACAGCTTCAATTCACTTTAACCTATAATGAAATTATCTTTTAAAACACTAAGTAAGTTTTTCTGGATCAACAATATAAAATGTTTTGAACGCTTCGATGTGGCATGTCGGATCTGGCCATAACGTCTGGGCTGAGTTTTGGGGTGTTGCATTTAGTGGTATCAGAGCCTAGGTTGCAACAACTCGGTTGTGGAATGGGTTTACAAAAACAAAGATTTTCAAAAGCGAAAATTTTATAAAGAATGCGAAAAACTCGATTTTCAAAATTTAGATATTTAGAAGGTGGCATTCTGAATCTCCGGCTCAAGTCTGTAAGTATTCTGAATTTTTCTGAATATTTTCTTGAATTATCTGTCTGTACTGAAACCTTACTAGGACACTTTAGATAGGATGATACTGAAATCATAGGAAAATATGATAAGAGATTGAAACTGTAGCTAGACTTCGATTCTGCGAAAACAAACTTTGAATTACTGTCTGATTCATAAAACATCTGTAATAATCACTGGAATACTAAGTTAATGCATAAAATTCGTAAACAGATAATACGATATAAATACAAGAGCTACTCGTGGAAGAGGCCGTGGACGTGGCCGAGGAAGGGCTCGAGCGGTATCTTCGTCTTCGAGACATATGACAGCGGCAGATGCACCGGTACCATCGGCAACGAAAGTGGAGTCTCATGATCGTGGTGCCGGGGATGACGCTCTGTCGCAGGCAATGCTTCGTCTTCTGGAAAGGGTTGCCAGGATAAGTTCGGGCAACGAAATTTGAGAATCGATTTCTGAACGACTCCGGGCCAACGGAGCGGAGATCTTCAGGGGTGTGTCTGGTATCGCCTCGAATGTGGCAGAATATTGGTTGGAGGCCACAGAATGAATTATGGATGACTTGGATTGCTCTGTGGAGCAGAAGCTGAAGGGAGCCATATCGTTGCTATGGGACGAGGCTTACCAGTGGTGGCTCACTGTGAGAGAAGGAACCCCAGATGATAGGGTAACTTGGGAACTGTTTAAGATAGCCTTTAAAGGGAAGTATGTTGGAGCGAGTTATGTGGACGCCCGCAGGAAGGAATTCCTGAATCTGGTTCAAGAAGGTAAAACAGTTGCCGAGTACGAGGCCGAGTTTTTGAGGTTGAGCCGGTATGCCGTGGGCATAGTTCTACGGAGTGTGAGTGAAGTGTGCACTTCGAGGATGGTCTTAGAGATGACCTCAGGGTGTTGATCACTCCGCAGAGGGAGCGAGACTTCGCGGTCTTGGTGGAAAAGGCATGGATCACTGAGGAGGTTAGGCGTGCTGAAAAACAAAATCGGGAGAAGGATCGAAACTGTTTCCGGAGGGATTCAGGACCCTCGGGTGGTGCAAATAGGATTATTAAGAGAGCAAGAGTGGAGGAACCAGTTCGAGCAGTGCCGATGAATATGGTCAGACCATCAATCTGTGGAGACTGTGGTAAGGTACATTTGGGCGAGTGTAGGAAACGCTCTGGTGCTTGTTTCCAATGTGGATCTGTGGAGCATAGAGTACGGGACTGCCCTCAGAAAGCTGATCAGGTTCAAGTTACTGAATAGAGGATTGCTCAACCCATAAGGGGTAGACCCCAACCACCAAGAGGACGTGGATAAGGTAGGGTTGGAAATGGAAACGGTCGAGGTCGGGGGGCACCTGATAGGGGTGTCGGAAATGCTGAAGCTCGACAGCTAGCTTTGGTGTATGCAGCTCGTCGTTGAGAGGAGGGCGACGCACCTGACGTCATAACTGGTACGTTCTTAGTTTCTGGCATGCCATATACTGCTTTGGTGGATATTGGATCTACTCATTCCTATGTTGCATGTGCCATATCTGGGTTGTTGGCTGTGCACTCTGAGAAGATGGTGAGTGGGGTATCTTTGTTAAGTCCTTTAGGTCATTCGGTTAGGGTAGACAAACTATATAGGGATGTACCCTTAGAAACTTAAGGCAAAGTTTTCCCTGGAAATCTGATGGAGTTACCGTTCGGAGAGTTTGACCTCATTCTGGGAATGGACTGGCTTGTTAAGCATAGGGCGACTTTGGATTGTGCTGCAAAATGAATGGTGTTAAGGACCATGGAGGGTGAGGAGGTTATGATGATAGGCGAGCGAAGGGATTATTTGTCCAATGTGGTGTCAGCATTAAGAGTCGAAAAGCGGATTCAGAAAGGTTATGAGACCTATTTGGCATTTGTAAGTCAGTCGGAATGGGAGGAATTGTCAGTGGATAAGGTTAGGACTGTAAAGGAGTTCCAAGATGTTTTTCTGGAGGAGCTTCCAAGATTGCCTCCGAACCGAGAAGTGGAGCTTGGAATCGACTTATTGCCTGGAACGGTACCAGTGTCTATCGCACCGTATAGAATGGCACCGAAGGAGTTTGTGGAGCTAAAGGCACAAATTCAAGAGTTGTTGGATAGGGGCTTCATTAGGCCAAGCGAGTCTCCATGGAGAGTACCGGTGCTATTCGTGAAGAAGAAGGATGGTACAATGCGGATGTGCATTGATTATCGCCAATTGAACAAACTGAAAATTAAGAATAAGTATCCACTGCCAAGGATTGACGATCTGTTTGACCAGCTTAGAGGGGCTTCTTTATTTTCTAAGATTGACCTCTGATCTGGATATCATCAGTTAAGGGTCAAGGAGGCGGATATCCATAAGACAGCATTCAAGACTCGGTATGGTCGTTACGAGTTTTTGGTTATGCCATTTGGACTGACGAACGCTCCTGCAGCATTATGGATCTGATGAATTGGGTGTTCCAACCATTCTTGGATCGATTCGTAGTCGTCTTCATTGATGATATCCTGGTATATTCTGAAGCTGAAGCGAAACATGATGAGCATCTCCGTATAGTGCTGCGAGTGTTAAGGGAGAAGGAACTCTTTGCGAAGTTCAGTAAGTGTGAATTTTGGTTGAGGGAGGTAACATTCTTAGGACATGTGGTCTCTGCCGAAGGGATTAAGGTAGACCCTCAAAAGATTGAAGCAATTTTGGAGTAGAAGCCACCTAGGACGGTGTCAGAAATTCGAAGTTTCCTAGGGTTGGCAGGATACTACAGAAGGTTTGTGGAAGGTTTTTTTGTGATGGCAGCACCTCTGACAAAACTGATAAGGAAAGGAGTACCGTTTGTATGGACTGAGAAGCAGCAGGAAGCTTTTGAGAAGTTGAAGAAACTTCTGACTGAAGCACCTATGTTGATTTAGCCAGAGTCTAGGAAGGATTTTATTGTGTACAGTGACGCGTCACACGTGGGTTTGGGCTGCGTGTTAATGCAGGAGGGTAAGGTGGTTGCATATGCATCACGACAGCTTAAACCTCACGAAGGGAACTATCCTACTCATGATTTGGAGTTGGCGGCAGTGATATTTGCACTTAAGATTTGGAGACATTACTTGTACGGGGAGAGGTGTATTATATACACAGACCACAAGAGTCTTAAGTATTTGTTAACTCAGAAGGAGCTGAACCTTAGGCAAAGGAGATGGATTGAGTTGCTTAAGGATTATGACTGTTCGATCGAGTATCACCCAGGCAAGGCTAATGTGGTAGCCGATGCTTTAAGTCATAGAATCGTATCTGATCTGAGAGCAATGTTTGCTCATTTGAGTCTGTATGATGATGGCAGTTTGTTGGCTGAATTGCAAGTAAGGCTAACCTGGGTGGACCAGATTAAGAAAAAGCAGTTGGAAGATGAGTCTTTGGTTGCTCGTTTTCAACAATTTAAGGAAGGGGAAACTTATGAGTTCAGTTTAAATGGTGATGGAGTTCTGTGTTTCCGAGGAAGAATTTGTGTTCCGAGGGACTCAGATTTAAGGCAGACAATATTGAAGGAAGCTCATAGGGGACTATGTGCCATGCATCCTAGAGAGAATAAGTTGTATCACAACTTGCGAGAATTGTACTGGTGGCCTGGACTTAAGCGAAAAGTAACGGAATTTGTAGGAAAATGTCTGACATGCCAACAAGTGAAAGCTAAGCATCAATTACCTTCTGGACTGTTACAGCCGGTGAAGATACCACTTTGGAAGTGGGAGAGGGTAACCATGGACTTTGTGAGTGGGTTGCCTTTGACACCATCAAAGAAAGACTCGGTGTGGGTGATTATGGATAGGTTGACCAAATCAGCCCATTTCATACCTGTACGTACTGACTTTTCGCTTTAAAAGTTAGCCAAGCTGTATGTGGCGGAGATTGTACGACTTCATGGAGTCCCAGTTTCGATTGTCTCTGACCGGGATCCTAGATTCACATCTCGATTTTGGCAAAAGTTGCATGAGGCGTTGGGGACGCGATTGAACTTTAGTACGACTTTCCATCCCCAAATTGATGGTCAGTCAGAGAGGGTTATTCAGATTCTGGAGGACATGTTGAGGGGATGCGTGATTGACTTTCGAGGTAGTTGGGAGGATTACTTGCCGTTGGCAGAATTTGCATACAATAACAGTTACCAGGCGAGTATTCGAATGGCACCGTATGAAGCACTGTATGGACAAAGGTTTCGTACACCTAGTTGTTGAACTGAACTAGGAGAGCGACAAATTCTTGGACCAGAGTTGGTAGCTGATATTGAGGATAAGGTCAGAATAATTAGGGACTGGTTAAAAGAAGCATATGATAGGCAAAAGCCGTATGCAGATTTGAAGCGTAAGGAGATTGAGTACTCAGTAGGTGATATAGTCTTCTTAAAGGTTTCTCCTTGGAAGAAGATATTAAGGTTCGGTAAGAAGGGCAAGTTGAGTCCGCGGTTTATTGGGCCTTATCGGGTTTTGAAGCGAGTAGGCCCAGTGGCTTATCAGTTCAAATTGCTTCCAAAGTTAGACAGGATTCACGATGTTTTTCACGTCTCCATGTTAAGGCTTATCGTTCTGACCCTGCTCATGTCTTGCCAGTTGCAGAAATTGAAGTTCAGACTGATTTGACCTTTGAGGAGGAGCCTGTGCAAATATTGGCTCGAGATGTTAAGGTTCTCAGAAGGAAATCTATCCCGTTAGTGAAAGTCCTTTGGCGTAATCATGGAAGGGAAGAAGCTACTTGAGAATTAGAAGAGACTATGCGTCAACAATACCCTCAACTATTTGGATCAGGTAAATTTCGAGGCCGAAATTTCTTTAAGTGGAGTAGAGTTGTAACGCCCCAATTTTCGGGAATTCTGTGAATGTTGGCAAAATTTCATGCATTGATTTTGTCATTTGTGAGTGAAATTATGAAATAGGACCTATGTGAAAATGTTTGAAAATGCTATAGGCTAATTTGTAGTGGCCAAATACATAGTAGTGCAAAATAGGAGGATTTGCATGTCAAACCTCCCATTTTACAAGAAGTGGCCAGCCATCATGTTGTTGTAGACAATATGTGCACTTGATATCCATAATTTATGGTACAAATTTATAAAAATTGATAATGGGTTAGGTAAATATTCCATGATAATGGGTTAGGTAAATGTTCCATGATAATGGGTTAGGTAAATGTTCCATGATGGGCATTTCATGTCTTTTGTATTAAAGAATTAAATGGATGAAATATGAAATTTTATTAAAATAAAAAGGGGTGAAAAGAACAAAGTTTTGTCCATCTTTGTTCATCATAGCCGAAAGTTAGAGAAGAGAAAGGAGAGGAGAAAACTCTTGAATGTTTGGTCACTTGGGGAAGAAAATTGAAGGTAAGTTCATGGTAGTTTGCTTCTATCTTGATGTTCATGAATTCTTCTTGATTCTACCTTAACTCTTGAAGCATATTTTGGTTTTTCGTTGTGTTGTGAGAATTTAGTCATGAATTAAAATGAAGGAAATGGTTGTTGTTTCATGTTCTTTTGATGAAAAATGGAAGATAGGTGAAGTTGAGCCAAACAAATGAGCATGCATGTGCCTTAGATGCTAAAGGGAAAAATCGGCTAACATGTTGTGCTTTAAAATGATGAAATGGAGATTATACTTAAGTAAAATCATAGATATGTGATGATTGATTGGTGATATACATGTTTAAATAACATGCATGCAAGGTATGTGGGAAAGAGTGATTTGGTAATAAATCTGCTTGGGACAGCAGCAGTAACGTGACTTTGGAAAATCACCATAAATTGTGGGAGATGAATTAGATGCTGAATAAATTATGTAATTAAATCTTATTGAGTCTAGTTTCAAATCAAATAAACAATAACATATTTTGAATTCTGTACAACGAGAAATTTGATTCGTAATGAAGAGTGGTCAGATTAGTCAAACAGTGAAACATGGGAAACTTTGAGAAACATCTGGTATTGATTGGCTAAACTAAAAATTTTGAAAATTTTATGTATAGAAGATATATGAGTCTATTTTCAGGGAAAATAACGGCACTTGATTTGGAGTTTTGTAGCTCCATTTATAAATGATTTAGTGACTGTTGCTCAGGAAGACAGCTTGCAGTGAAATTATGATTATGTGGTAAACACTGACAAAAATTTGTTAATGAGTTGCTTATTGATTTCTTATGAGATTACTATGATCTGTAGGTGTGGTTGGCCGAATATTTTAAGGGGTTAATACGTAGTTTGTATTTGAATAGTTAGATTAACGTGTTAGTAATCCAATTGTAGGCGGTTCGTGTGTGGATCTCGTCAGCATATCGTCGCAAACAGGTGTGTAACTAACACCCTCTTATAGACTAGATCAGCACAAGCCGAAAAGCCGGAATGCAGAAAAGCCAGTATTTTGAGATCTTGCGAGTGTGTGAATGCTCATGAGATTAATAGTCTGATGTATATGGTAAATTAAAGCGATAAGACTGCAGAGTGCGCGATTCTGTGCATTTCGATATTTTTGGGCTTAATGCGCCAAAAACGGATAATGGGCCAACGGGCTCAAATTGGTAAGAAAATGCGGTAAGTGTTTCTGATCGTATGTAAATGGCTATGTTATGTATGAAAACCTTAAGAATAGTTAAATTACTTGAATACCCCTCTGTATGCAAAATTACCATTATACCCCTAAGGTTACTTTTGACTGAAAAGCATGACGACCTGATTCTGTATGATGTATGCCATGATTATATATATATTGCATGGGGACTTGGGTTATACTATGGAGGAAGCGTCCTGGTGGCTATGCCACAATTATCTGATCTGGTGGCTCTGCCACATATATCTGTTCTGGTGGCTCTACCACAATATCTGTATCTGGTGACTTCATCATAATATCTGGCAGCCTCGCTGCGAATTCTGTGGTGTGTAGCGGTTGGGTGGGTTGAGTAGTCTCCCCACATGGTGTAAGGCTGGTACGGGGGTGTTATGGATGAATCTGGGTTGGGTTTCTCATAAACATGTAATATCTGTTCTGTTCTGTTATGGGCCTATGGGCTTCATTCTGAAATCTATTCTGGGCTAAGGCCAACTTATTCTGTTTCTGTGGTTTGAGCTGATATAGGTTATGGTTGGGTTAATTTACACACTGAGTTTCCCCAAACTCATCCCTTTTATTTTCATCCACGCAGGTAATCCCCAACCATAGTGGGCTTGGAGCTGTGAGGCAATTCGGAGTGGCCACCCGTTCTGAAAGTTTGATTTTCTTCTGGTGAACTGGATATCCTTTTATTTACGTTTGAGGTTTTGGGTTTTTAAATGTAATAAGGTCGCTTAATTATTTTTGATGGTTTTAATATGTGTTACTAAGATAAGTATTACTTTTTTAACTGTTGAAATTGGAAAGCTTTAAGGCGCGTTTTCAAATACAACAATTGATTTCAAAATACCACGACAACAAGCAAAACTTCCGCAATGAAAGTATTTTCCAAAATTAATCACTTTTCTTAAAAAGGACTTAATCAAATCGGTTTCCTAGAAATATACATGACGTTAAGTTGTGGCAATGGCGGCATGCATGTCTAGTATTGGATCAGAAGGGAGCTTGGTACTTAAGCAGTCCGATGGACTCACCTCCTCTTTTCCGGTTTCCTACCTGGTGCACAGCTTCCATTCACTTTAACCTATAATGAAATTATCTTTTAAAACACTAAGTAAGTTTTTCTGGATCAACAATATAAAATGTTTTGAACGCTTTGATGTGGCATGTCGGATCCGGCCATAACGTCTGGGCTGGGTTTTGGGGTGTTACATTATATGAATGCAAATTAGTCTATCATGAATGTGAAATTGTTGGTATGGTTGAGTATATGGATTGTATTTAGGCCTTAGCTATGTTGTTTGGTTTTGAAATCATACTAATTTAGACTTTGATGTGTTGGTTGGTGTTAAATTTGTGTCTAAGGGTGGCAAGGGCTTGGTATATAGCCTTATATTGTCCACACGGATAAACACACAGGCGTGTGTCTAGACCGTGTGAGACACACGGCTATCCCCATGGGTGTGTTGTCCAGCCGTGCGTCCCCTACACGTAAAAATTTCAAGTCAGTATGCATGATAGTAAACACACGGGCAGAGACACGGCCGTGTGTCTCAACCGTCTAGAGGACACGGCCTCTGGCCACGGGCGTATGCCTTGGCCGTGTACCTTGAACTGGATGCTGACGTCAGAAATAGAATGTCAAGGTTTTTAGACATGGGCTAAGACACAAGCATGTCATGGCCGTGTGAGAGACACGGGCCATAGACACGGGCGTGTGTCAGGCCGTGTGAAAACCCCTGTAAGTTCGAATTTGGGATTAAATTCACACGGGTACGGGACATGGGTGTGTCCTTAGATACTTAGGCCATGTGTGTCACACGGGCCATCAGCAAGGTCATGTCATAAAGACCACACACGTGTTACCCTTCCACACGGGCGTGTGCCTTGTTTTCAAGGGTTAATTTTCTAAAGTTGGTTAAGAACCCGAACTGGTCTTGAATGGTTTCGAATGGACGTTTGAGGCCTCGTAGGCCTATGTTAAGGAATTTTAAACAAAGTTTGAAAAAGTTTTAAGTTTGATCAAGTCTTAATGATTCGAAAACGTTGGAATGCATGTATTTAAGTGAGGTAATGCCTTGTATCCCGTCCCGATGTAGAACTCGGGTATGGGGTGTTATAGTTATAGAGTTTCAAAGCAATTAAGAAAGATTGTTGCAGTTTGATAAATTATCAAGTGAGTATAAAAGTGATATTATATGAGGTATCGTATGGTTGCAAGTACCGAACTCCATTGTTTCAGGACTGAGCTTTATAAGAAAAAGGATTCACAGGTTTGAATTCATCAATAAAATTGAGCAGAAAATGAAAGCAATTCAGTACAGTTATAAACAGTTTCATCTTGATATCATGTATAGCGGAAGACAGATCAAAATCTTAGTTGTGAGATTAAATAGATATAAAATTTGAAGTCATGTGTGAATTTAAAATGTATTGTGTAGAAGCATATCCTTAATCTACTTTCTGGTAAGATTTTTGGGGACGAAAATCCCTAAGGAGGGATAGTTGTAACAGCCCGATTTAGACCCTAGTTAGAACAGTGGTTTCGGGACCACGAATCCAAGTTAGAAAAATATTTTAATATTATATTCTAAGCTTAAATTATGTGCATTGATATGCGTGAAATTTTAGTATGAAAATTTCATCGTTTGAGTGCCGATTTGTGAAAAAAGGACTTATAGAATGTAAAAGTGGTATTCTATTTGTTAAAGTACTAATTTGCTATGGTTTATTAGTTGTTAAGTCTTTCAAATGAAATTAGGCCATTATCAAAGTTAATGGACGGTAATGGCATGCATTATATGGTTTTATAATTAAATTATAAAAGTTAATTTGGTAAATGATTAATAAATGTTAATAAAATAAAACATAAAGTAAAAATCATGCATGTTCATCTTATTTTGGCTGAAACTCAAAGAAAAAGAAAACATTTGAAGGCTTTAAGGCTCGACACACCTGGGAGCTTGATTAAGGTATAGATTTTGTTCGATTTTTGTTAATTTTTACATTTTTGAGATCGTTGCTTCGAATATTAGTAAACTCATGCTTTAATTTTCAGAATTGATGATGAATTTGAGATTTTTCATTGTTAATAATGTGATGAAATTGTTCTTTGATGATGAAGAATAAATCTTTGATGTTTGATTTTCATGTTTAATTAAGTGATTTTTGATAAAAATGTGTATTAAGAACTAAATTGAGAAATTTGTAAATTGAGGGGTTAAAATGTGAAATAAATGAAAGAAATGGGTTGCTAGAGACCTAAGGTAAATTCGGCCTAATATGGGTTTTAAATTCAGCCTAATATGGGTTTGATGAGATTTTATGTATTTTGTGTTATTTTGAAACAAGGACTAAATTGTGAAAATATGAAATGTTAGGGGCTAAAATGCAAAATGCCCAAATTATGTGTTCTTGGATAAAATTTAATGAAATTTTGAATAAGTAAGTTAATTTTGATATTAATTAGATTGGAAAAAGTAGAATTCGGATCTAGATCGAGGGAAAATCAAAGTATCGGATTAGTCGACTTAATTTGTCGTTACTACAAACAAGGTAACTTTGTGTTTTACTAAACATTACGAAATCATATTATAAATGCATACTAGTTGTATGATTGAATTCAATGTCGAATGGTGATACAAATATATGTATTTTAAATAAGTTATATATATGTTATTATGATATTGAATTGTTCGAGAAGCAGAATATATGAATACGAGAAAGTTCAGATAATGTGAAGATGTCCGTAAAGCCTCGTACGAACCATAGGAATATTTAGGATACATATGTCATGACATAGGATTCTGATATGTGTTATCATGTAAGACTACGTCTAGGATGTTGGCATCGATTTGTGATTTATGTGTAAGACCATGTCTGGGACATTGACATCGTATATGATTTCGTGTAAGACCCTGTCTGGACAGTGGCATTGATATTTGATTACATGTAAGACCACGTTTGGGAAGTTGGCATTGTACGAGCTTATGAATTATCCGAGTATCCTTATAGATTCTGAACGGTTCAATGGGCATTCCGAGAAATAAATGATTAAGTGAAAGACATTCCGATTCAGGTACGTTAAAATGTATACAATATTTGAAAACGAAAGGTAAGTATATATGTGCAAGAATGTTATGTGATGTATATGGAAATGAAATGTGAATACATGTAAATAAAACATGAATAAATGAATAAGATATGGTTTATAAAGTGGCATACGTGAAATTGTCAAATGTTATATGTATGAAAGGTGAAATTGAGTATAAATGATGATATGAGATTTATGTATATATATATGATTAGATGTGTTATTTCCATAATGTGCACATTTGGCTATATGAAAGTGTGAATTGAATAATAAGAATTGAGATGAATAAGCTTGTAAAAGCTAAAGTTATTGTAGTAAGCAAGTATAATATTGAATGATGATAATTTGGTATGAGAACATGTTTCATAACTTGGAAAAGTTGTATGAGATAGCATATCATGCATATGATCTTGTAATGAAATTATTTGTTGTGTTAAGTTTATTAAGATACGAGCTTACTAAGCTTTAAAGCTTACTCTGTGTGCATTTTTCCTATGTTTATAGAGTTTCGGGGACTTGCTCAGGTTGGAAGTCGAAAGAGATCTCATCACACTATCCGGTTATCGTTTAGGTAAATTGAAGTTTTGAATTTTAGTTATGTGGCATGTATAGGCTAGTTTTGATATAATTGATTTTGAAATTTGTATATGTATATAGCCATGCGAAAATGTTTTGATCATGAAGCGAATGTTTGTATTTATATTCAGACATATTATAAGCTTAATTTGAGAGGTATGATTCATGGTAAATATGTGGTGATGTTGGTTACATGAAATCAATTTTGAGTAATGATATGTAAGGTTTATAAGTAGCTTATTATGGTAAACTTGATTCATAGTATGTCTTGCAATTGTGGATTAATATAATTCGGTTTAAGTGAAGTAAATATGGCTGATGGATGTGATTAGGTTGTGGTTTATTATTGACTTGTTTTGGTTATATAATTTATATTGTGAATTGGTTTGGAAGTGGTAAATAATAACCTGCTTTGCGGTCGTACGGTTATTTTATAATGTGTCGTGACATTAGCTTAGCTAACCGAATTGATAAGAAATGAATTGGGTATGTATAGGTAATATTGACATGTTGTTTAGCACATAAGTTTTGTATATTGGTTCGGCAATTGGGCTATAAAATAGCTATTGATAACATGGTAACTATGCACTTATATATAGATGGTATTAAAAGTATATTTGTCCATTTGGTAAGGTTGGCTTATGGTTCAAGTATGGATGCTTGTTAAGCCATATGTTATGTTTTGATTTTGACTTAATATTAAATGCACATATTACTATGCTGTCTAAAATATGTACTTAACTATTTTGTGAAGTTGGTTTTGCCAAATATGCTAAAGGACTATAAGTCATGTGATATGGATTATTCTGTTTGACATGTGCATGAATTGAAGTAATAAGTTCAATAATCAGCTTATGAAATATATGTATGATATTTGCTCAGTTATAAGTTAAGCACTAGATAGTCATGATTCATTGTTTATAATGTTTTAATATTACTTTGGGAAAATGTATAAATGGCCTATTTTGTGCCCACACGGGATGGGACACTGGCGTGTGCCTCTGCCGCGTTGCTCAAGGGCCATTTCAAAATGAGCCTGGGCAGATCACAAGGTCGGACACACACAGGCGTCTGCCAGGTCATGTGGCCAAGTTAGTTTCAGCCACTGGCTAGACACACAGGCATGTCTTGTGGCCATGTGGATAAGTCAGTATGTATTCCCTGTTTTGCCACGGTCTAGACACATAGGCGTGTCTAATTCCGTGTGAAGCACACGACCTATTCACACAAGCGTGTGATCTTTGTAACTTAAAAAATTGTTAAGTTTTCAAAAAATTTTGTATGTGCTCTATTTAGTCACGACCCCTTCCTAATGCATGTTTAGGGTCTCGTTGACCTAAGAAAGGGACTTTATGTTGATTTTGATTATGAAATGATGATGTATGCCTTTTGATTTCTAAATATTCCTATATGTCCGGTAATACCTCTTAACCCTAGTCCGGCGACGGATGTGGGTTAGGGATGTTACACTTACAATCATTTTCGCCCCTAAGGCTCGTTTTCAAATGATTTTTTCAATAACTTATATGATCTTTCTATCAAAATTCACGTTTGAACATAAGTGAGGCAATATAATCAAACATTTCAATTTACGATATCATTTACCAAGTTTACCAATTATAATCTCCATTAACATGTCTCACACTTGGACAGATACACAGATCATCCAACCAATACACCAAAGTGGCACCAAGGTGCATCATCGAATAAACGAAATTAGGGTAAACAGGCACGTAAAGTGCATACTAGCGCTCGTAGCACATCACTGGTGCACAAAAAGCATATTGGCACACGAAGTGCATCCTGACAACTATATCTTACTCAGCCTGACTAGTTAATAGGGTACCAATGTTCAAATATATTATACAATATGATACATATGCCATTTCCCATTCATATTCATAATCATAAGTCAATTCATCGTCAACTCCTATATTTCATATCAAATGACATATTTCATTTCCATTTCCATATTACATATCATTTTCTATTTTTTTTATTTAGTACCTTATTTCGATATTACATATTAAATTCAATCAAAGCAATTCATACTATTTTCATATCCTCACTTCAATGATCATTCATTCAAAAAACATGTATATACAAATAGATATTTCTATCTCGAATCATAAAAGTACAAGTTGTGGTCTCGCGTCACTCATCGACAACTTTCGATTTCCCTTTTTATCTTGAAGGTTTCGCGTTGACATTAGCTACGAATAGTCACAAAACGTATAATACTATCAATTTCCATATATTTCACAATCAAATATCAAGAATGCATATTTTTATTTTAATCAATTTAGCCCCTAAAACCGGGACAAACAATTAAATATCAATTAATGCATATTTTTATTTTAATCAATTAATGCATACTTTCAATCTAAAGCTTCGAATTAAAATTCAATTTCATATTTACTCATTAGGGACCTCATACTTTCTATTCCTACCAATATTTCATGACATTTTTTCATTTTATTTAATTTGTTCCCTAATGTAAAAAAGCTAACAATCAAGTTTGTTTGTTAAGCTTTACAATTTAGTCATTTTCATAATCTAAGCTTAATTTCTATCAATGTCACACCTAATTCATCCAATTCTAACAAATTACAACTTACCAAAATTTCACCAATTGATCCATTGGTTAGCTTAATCAAGCTCTCAAAATCGAAAATCTATAAAAATCAAAGAAAAATAGCTAGAGACTTACTTGTAAAGTTGATCAAATGCTCAAACTAGGTTTTTAAGCTTCCTTCAATGGCTTCTAAGGTGGATGATGAATTTTGTGGGGAAGATGATTTTTTCATTTTTTCCCACTAAAATTTTGTTATATATTAATTAATTAACTTAATCGTGATTAGTGAAACATTAATCTTTAATCAACTTAAGTTAATGACATTTAACATCACATCTCAATATCATCCATTTAGAATTGGTCTATTAGCCATTTTAGTCCTTGGAATAATTGCTATTTAAGTCTCCAAGCTTTTTCCTAATTAAAAATCTATAATGATTAAACTTTTACAATTTAGTCCCTAGGCCTTAATTAACCACATTTTTTTACAAAATTGCTTATCCAAATTTCAATTCATTAATATAATAGCTCTGTAAATATCCTTAAATACTATTTATAGACTAGATTTACGAAAATGGGGTTCTAGAACTGTATTTTTTAACACCACTAGAAATCGGGTCGTTACAAGTACAATATTTGAATTTATTTACAAAGAAAACTCCTTTGGTTAAGCTTTGATTCAAGGGTCATCTAGACTTGATCTCAGAAGGATGCGGTTTGCTTTAAGTGTCACAGTGACTTGCTCTTGAAACATGTTTGGAAAGATGCTTGCTTGAGAATTTGATTTCAGTTGGATTCATGGGTCATCGAGGCTTGATCTTGTATAAATAATATTTACTTCAGGGTCATCAAGACTTGATCTTGAAAACATGATTTATCTCTTTTCTTTAGTTGAACTAGATTGAAAGGCGATTTTTCTTCAAACTGATATGGTGTCATCAAAATTTCTTCAAGTTCTTCAATTTCTTCAAAGAATTTTTGGATTTCTTGAACTTGTGAATGTATACAATGTCTTGGAGGTAACCCCTTTTTATAGTACCAGTCAACCAAGTAAAAGAGGGTTGTTGTAAATTTTAACCTTTTTCGTTTAAGTGTTCTGCAAGAATTAAACTCTTTTATTTAGGATTTATCTCTTATTAATTGATTTAATTAGAGATAAAATAATCTTTTAATATTATTACTTAATTATTTTATGTTAATTAGTGATAATATAAATTTTTATTATATGTTTATCTCTTAATTAATTTAAATTAATTTAAAAAAGAGTTAAATAGTATATGATATCATCATTTTCCTTCATGGTAATTTCAACTTGACCCACAGTAATTCTAATTTGACATATTGCACTTTATAATTGGTCCAAAAATTTCATTATCTACACTCCCTGCAAATGACAAAACATATATGAGATTAGTTCAAGAAAAAGAAGTTTGTGAACTACCAAATTTTGACAAACATCATAGTCATAAAGTGTAAACAATATGGTATCTTCTAGTTTAACCAAAATAAGTACTCAAATGAGCTGTGTCCAAAACATTATCATCATAGTTAAATCAATCCGAGCTAATTAAATTATGATCAAATTTTCAAAATCTAAAAAGTTTAAAAATGAGTAAATTAAAATATATCAACTAACTAATAAATTGAACCTGAAAATTATGTGTGTATATATATTAATGAATTTGTGGTAAACTAGATTAGATGTTATTGCTTTGAACTCTCCATCAAGGGAAACCTATAGATTTATTAGATAATGAAATATGAAGAACTTCTAGCCTTTTATTTTATTTTTATCAAATAACATAATTGTAATTATATATTTTTTTAAAAATAAAATCAAAAGAATATGTGTCAAGTTGATTGGTTTTAATTTGCAAGTCTAAAAAACCATATGCATCTTAGATGTGAACTGCGATTGTACAAATTTTCTCTTGAAAGAATTTGCTTTAGAAAAATATAAAGACCTAACATCCATGCCCATTTAACATATTGGATGTCATGAAAATTAATTATTCTTTTTGTTGATAAAAATAAAAGTAAATTATTATTTTTATTATAGATGTAATAGATATAACATTATTATATAACACGAACAAAATTTTTTTAACAAAAATCAAGATGTAAAAATTAAATACTTTATTATTAGCGGAAAGCAAATATTTGTTGGTTCAATGATTGAGAGGAATAAGAACCAAATCTTCTCTTTTATTAGGGAAAGACTAAGTAAGTGTATTTATAGTTGGAAGAATAAGTTTCTATCTTGGCCTATTCGAGAGGTGATGTTGATGACAGTGGCACTGACACTTATAGTTTTTTGCATGAGTGTTTTTCTTTTGCCCTTTAATATTTGTAACACACTGCATAAGATGATGAGCTCTTTCTGGTGGGGTTGAGTGGTGTTGATTGACGAGAAATTCATTAGGCATCATGGAATGCTTTATGTTTGTCGAAAAATTTTGATGTATTGGGTTTTCGTGACTTACAAAATTTTAATGTTGCGATGTTGGAAAAGCAAGGTTGGTGTTTGCTTTCGTGTCCGAATACTCTATTGGTGAAGGTTTTCAAAGCTAAATACTACTCAAAGTGTGAGTTTCTTGAAGCAACTGAAGGTGTTAATCCTTCCTATGTTTGGCGGAGAATTATTGGTGGCAAACAATTGCTTGTAAAGAGGGTACACGTTGGTGGGTTAGTGATAGGATAAGCATAAAGGTCTTCTCTAATCCGTGACTTTGTGATGACAATGATTTTTATATTTGATTTGATGCATTAAAGGGAATGAAGAGTATAACAGCGAACTGATAGCTCATTGTCAATGGTTATGGTTGGGATAAGGAGTTGCTTGAAGGGTTGTTGGTGCCAAGTGATGTTTCAAGGGTTCTTCAAGTCTTGGTTGCGCATGGTCATGTTTTTTATCGAAAGGTGTGGCATTTCTCTCCCAATGGGCATGATGCTATAAATTTAGTTACCGTTTGGCCTACGTAACTTTTGTTAGGGGTGAGGGATTATCTTTTGTTGGCTTTCGGCAATGACTTTGGAGCAACGCTTTACCTCCTAAGGTGAAGGATTTCACCTAACTATGTATGAAACAGTTTATTCCATGTAAGGCTCGTCTGCTCAGTAAGGGTGTTGTTGATCACACCCTTATTGGAAAAAATCCAGTTCGAAAACAATTTTCTTAACAACGAAAAATTAAAATTTTGAAAACTGAGCCAGTTTGTAATATTTATAATAATAGACTTTTCCTGAAATCGCACATGTGTTTTTGGCTAGACGGATCCTTGTTGTTCCCGGCTTTCAGTCGAACGGCCTTCTTTGCTATTCTTATACAATGAATTTCTTCGAGTGTGGGCTCGAACGAGTTTGAATCAAACACAGAACCATAAATTATTTACTTTACTTTTAGCGGGAAAGAAAAATTCACTCTTTAATAGAAACATGTAGAATTGTTATTCCGAAAAATAGAATTTATACTTAGAAATAAATTCTCACTATTTTTTGGAGAATGCATTTAATGCCTATTTAATAGAAAAGAAAACAATCGTCTAGTTGAACTAGGAGAGAGGGTGGTTAATTAGGTGCACCTCCCCTCATATATATTATGATGGGGATTTGAGCCTCTTGTACTGAGTCCAATTATATGTGCTTCTCGATCCTTTTATCCAACACTTTATAATTTAATCCAACTCAGTACATGTTTTTCTATTTTCTCAAAATATACATTATTTATTAAATTAATTTAAATTAATAATTTTTCCATGAAATAATTTTCTCAACCAAATTCTAATTTTGTTAAAATCATGTCAACTTTATCGTAAAAGAATCTATGAGACAATATATTTAATTTCTATATTCAACGGATTCACAATGACCAATTAATCAAATTCTATTTTAAACTTCAATTAATTAATAAATAATTCAAAAAACCATAAATTAATTCTCAGGTCATTTCCATGTTTAATAAGAAACTACATTCATTTCCGAATGTAACATATTTCTCTAAATTTATCATTTCTATCAATTTTTTTTCATTTGATTTAGCATTCAATTTATCATAACAGATTGGACATATATGATTAGGGCTCAACTAATTTATAATTAAGTTTCAACTTTTCACCTATTAATTATAAACTCATTTTTTCACAAAGTCATTCAACTATAGTATCGTGACTGAGCACTCCCTAATGACATATCATTACGAAAGCTAATTGATCAGTGCTCGTCCAATGACCTTGTCATGAGTGTTTTAGCCTCATAGGATATCCTTATTTTTTCATCAAAAGTCAATTACTATCAAATAGTAATTAAGTTATTCATCATAAAGACGAATGACCCATAGCCATGTTTACTTTTCATCTATCATGTAATGCTAATAAGATGATATCATTTACCCATGTCTTGGGTTATGAATTCCACTATTGTGAATGATGTTATTTACTGCAGAAGTCGTATACCCAATACACCAGCTTTCAGTTCCTTATCTATTCGAACTCAGGCTTTTACTTACATCAAAATATACGACTCACGCATACATAGTCCATCATCCACTTAGGATTAAGGTATGTCACACTACGAATGTCACAAGTGAATAAATCCATAAACGAATTCAGGATCTATTTTGCTTAGGTCTAGTCTGATGTACTGTCAGTCCAATCAATCACATCTATGTCTCTATCTTTTGGGAGTCATATGCTCCGATGCCCAAGACAAAGCATCTCCTCAATTGGACTTGATAGACAACATATTAGTCTTATAATTGATTTTCTCATTTATGATTAGACTAAAAATGTTTATGTTCGTCTACTAATATAATTATCTTTCTATATTATGATCTAACCACATAATACCATTTAGTATTAGTTGAACATTAGACAACCAGTGAGCTAATATTTGCTTCTATTTTGCTTTACAAGCAAAAATTTCATCAATACAATAAATAAAAGGTATTAATGTAATTCATGAATAATTTTATTAACCAACCTATTCGAAAAAAATTACAAGTGAAAAAATGAATATACTACACTTTAGGCATCAGATCCAATAGCCCAAGCGTGCGTGTACCGAGGCTTAGAAAATTGCAATTAAATATAAAAATACGTGCAGTGTCTCTAAGTGTACAGGTCAAATTGTAATATAGTTAATTACAATGAAACACTTTGGAAGTATTCCGAGAATTGTACCCAAGAGAGGTCTATTTAAATTAAATTAATAATAAGGCCTAACACACTAAGTCTAGGTAGCTATTAATTTACTTATTATAGTACGGAGAAATACTAAATTCAGGATTTGAATACGAAAAGAACTAAATTGCATAAATAACCAAAATTCTAAATTAACAAATGAGATTAACAAGTTGAAGGGTGATTAACGTCCATGGTTGCGATTAACCTAAAGTTTGGAATTTTACGAATGAATTAACAATTAGCTTAATTAATACCTTTTGGCCTATAATTAAATTAATTAATTGACTTACTCCACTTATCTTTTGACTAGATGGATCTAAATAGGGCTAGATTGAATCGGGTCTAAATAAAATACCCTTTCGCTATCATCTACCTAAATTACTTCATAGAGTAATCAATTCTAGGGTTTAAGCACATTCAACCTAATCCAATTAATTGGTTTACAAACCCTAACTCTAAGCTAACCACACCCACTTCGATCAACCTACCTTCCTAGGGATTTAGTTATTAGACATTCTAGATGCAATTAATCCTACCCAGTTATCAAACATCAAAATAATGTAAAATAATAAGAAGAGTAAGAAATTCTCAGAAATTTCAATGATTCCAAGACTTGTAATTGATTGAACGACCACATTAATCCACAGAATATGTCAATTACCGCTTTAGAATGAAGCACAAACGAAAACTGAAAATAGATTAAATTGAAAACTGATAAATAAAGTCTACATGTATTTTGACCTAATTAGGTCGATCATGCTCTAAATTATAAGTTAAATTAGATTGTACGGATAGAAACACCCTTGTAAATTTTGGCTCATCGAGCTTCAATGTCACGACATTCACTAACCAATGTTGTGACTTTGCAGACAGCTTGCTTGATCTCTAGGACTAGGTTGAATATCATGACTTTACTCTTCTGATGTCGCAACTAAGGATGAGCATTTGATCGAATTGAATCGGATGAAAAAACTTCAAGTTAATCGAGTTCACGAGTCATATTTTGTCATCCTAACTTAATTTGAATTTTTTTTCGAAATGATTCAAATGAAATGAAATTCGAGTCAAGTCGAACCGAGTGAAATTTTTTAAGTTAAATTAAAAAATTAAACATGCCAAATAAAAATATAATTACAGTATAACTAATTCCATGTTAGAGCACATATATTTGAAACCATATATATTTGAAAAAATTTTCAAGGAAAAATAATAAAATAAGATACTTGAGTATGATAAATTTGTATCATTAATTAGGTCGCCCAAATTTATTATTTTAGAAAATTTTTAAAATTATAACTTTTTAATGTATATTTTTTTATACTTTTTATAATTTTTTTTAATTATAAATTTTAATTTTTTTATAAAAATTATAAATTTAAAAATTATTTTGAATTTTGAAAATTATTTTGATTTTTTTTTTGTAATTTTTGTTGAGAGAAAGACCAATTTGCTTATTTTCAAAGTTGACAGGGACCAAAAGGGTATTTACTTCACTCTGTTATTCAAATTATTCAAGTTATTCGAAATGCGAAATTCAACTCGAATCGAGTTATTCGAGTTGACTTGAATAATTTGAATAACTCGAATAACTCAATTCAATTAACACAAAATTCAAATTTTATTTTGAATCAATTCGAGTTTTGCTCACCCCTAGTTGTGACTGTGAAGCCAATGAGCTTTTCTTATAGATCTTGGTCCAAAATTCGGCTAAGTGTTGAGGTAGCATCCAATGTTGCATTTCCATACTGAATGTTACGACATTCTATTAAGATCATTGGCTTCTTAGCTTCGGTTGTTTCCTACGCACTCGGTTAACTTGTTAGGTCTACCTTAGGCCCAAATTAGCCTAATAGGTCATAGAACATCACCAGAAGCTCAATTTATTCACTTGCAAGTAGAAACTAAATACTTTTTAAAATAAATGAAAATAACATGAAAGTACTTGAATACAAGCTTCTTAAGTAGTGAAAAGAGCCTAATTTTCCATAATGAATTATAGCAAAACAATTGCTTTGGATTCGAGGTGTCATATGTAACAACTTGTTTTCAGTGGTGTCAAAAACAGTGGCTTCGAGACGACAATTTTGACAAGTGAGTCAATACATATTATTATTTAATGTTTATGAGTATTTATTAGTATCATATTAAAATTTAGTTAAGAAATTTTAATATTAGTTAGTTAATTAAGTAAAAAGGACTAAATCATAAGAATTGCAAAAGTTAGTTTCTGTTAGTTAAATGTGTTAAATGGCTATGGAAATGTAAATTAATGGACCTAAACAGGAAACATACCATATAGATATGTAGTGGACGGTTATGGACATTATTTTGTTAATTGTTAAGTAAATTCTTAAGGGTAATATGGTAATTAAATAAATTATTACATAATCAAATAGGCAAAATGCTATGATCTTCTTCCTTTGCTATGATCTTCTTCCTTTCTTTGTTTTGATCGAAAAATCACCATGGTAGCTTAGAGAGCATTCGGCCAAACCTTGTTCTTCATGCATGGTATGTAATTTTTGCCTTTTTTAATGACTTTTATGTTTTTGTTATCTTTTTAGCTTAATCTAGCTAACTCGTGGGTTAATTTTTAAAACTATTAAATGTTTTGAAAGATGACATTGATGAGTTTGAGGTGTTTTTGAAGTTTGATGTTAGATTATTAAGCTTGATAGTTAAATATGATTATTTTGTAAATAATTTTTAGTGATTTTAATGTTTAAGGATTAAAATGTTAAAATAGTAAAAATTCATGGAATTATTATGAAATTGTGATAAATATGGGCTATAGAGAGACCCTAGGAAATTCAGCTAGCATGGGTTTTTTTTAAAGCAGTTAATTCGTAAGTTTTGGGTTTAGGGGCTAAATTGCATAAAGGGTAAAATATTGAGGTAATTTTGCAAATTTATAATGAATGGGCTTATAAGTTTAAGTTTAATTATTTGAGTAGGATGAATGGATTAATAGAGTGGAAACTATTATTTAGATCAAGAAACGAATCAATCAAACTCGAATTGTGGAAAAGCTAAATTAATGGATTAGTCGTCATTATCGTATTCATAACCGTTTTTGTTTAGGTAAGTTCGTATATTATTTAAACTTATTAATTGTTGTTTTTGGTAACATGTTAACTATTATTCATGTTAGGTATAGTTAAATTGAATGATATATGTGTCGATTAGTGATTTTGGACTAAATTTCGATGTTGATTAAATTGATAATTATGTTTGGAAAATGTGAAATACATGGATGTGAGCTTGAAATGGTATAGTGAAAATAGAGTTAAATGGTTCGGAGATGTAATGTAGCCCGCACAAACCTCGTGAATACTTAGGATACAAATGACATGTCATTAGGGGTTATTTACAATTTCGGGTGCTAGTCTTGGATGTCCTACCGATGGCTAAGGTCATGCATTTGTTGCAGATTCTCCACAGCTCGTGTGAGTAGCATCGTGTAGCCTAACATCCCTACCCACAGCTCGTGTGAGCAGCATTGTGTAGCATAACATCCCTACCCACAACTCGTGTGAGTAGACCCATTTCATAGCTCGTGTGAGCATATACGGTTACAATCACAGGTTATGTGATCATTTTCTCAAGTATATGATGTTATTTCATTTGGTTCATTGTGTAACAGCCCGAATTTGGGGCTAGTCAGAATAGTGGTCTTGGGACCACAAATCCAGAGTTGAATAAATTATTTTATTTTTATTTTGGAGTCATAGCATGTTTAACATAGTCCAGGAAAAATTTGGTGAAGTAATTTTAACGTTTGTGAGTCTAATTACGAGAAAGGACTAAATCGCATAAAATGAAAAAGTCCTAAATTGATAGCTAAAGGTGTCAAATAGCTAGAGAATAAAAATTGGAGGTATTTAAAGGGAAATTAGACCCCATTGTGATAGCTTGGCTAGCCATAGAGATAAAAACCTTGAAAAGTCAACATTAGGTAATTTTGATGACATAAGATGTAATATAATAATACCTAAGCCTAGCTATCATCTTTTTCTTTTATTCTCTCTTCATTTTCACTGATTTTTCAGCCATTTTTAAGGTTTTTGAGCTTCAAAAATTTTAGGAACTTATTCCTCTTACAAGTAAGTGATTTTTATACCCTTTGTTGATGATTTTTGCATTTTTAGAATCCTTATAGCATAAGCTTTCAAATGAGGGGACTATTTTGCAAAATGGTTGGAAGTCTAGGGTTTTTCTATGAGAGCATTTAGGGTATGTTCTGAAATTTTATGGAAGAATATGAAGCTTAGTTGGGTGATAAGCAACTTTTGTGAAAGGATTTTTCAAGAAAACACCTAAAATGACCATTTTGCATAAGTTGTAAAATAGATGTTAAATATGTGAAATACTGGAAATTTGGAGTTGCTATAAGAGTGAAAAGGGTTCGACTAAGCTTAAGATGTGAAGAATTCGATAAAAATCGATTTTCGAACCTAGGGGTAAAATGGTCGTTTTGTCAAAGTCTAGGGGTAAAATGGTCATTTCACCGAAGAAGAGAAATTTTGGCTACCTAATTTTATTTAGTGTCCAAATAAGTGCATTTTGCTATTATAGATCAAGAAATACCGAATCCAAATCTAGACTTGGGGAAAGCCAAGCAAATAGACTAAACCGACTAGTCATAACATTTTGTAATCCAAGATAAGTTGTATATAAATAATACAACTACATTGATAATATATGTGTTTGAATTATATTGGAATTATTATAGCATAAATTGCTTGATTGTAGAAATGAGAAAATGTGATGAGTATAGAGATAGTAGAATTCCCGATTGAACCTTAGGAAATAAATCGGATATTCATGCCATAACGTTTGGGTCACTTTTGTGAGCTAGTGTAAGACATGTCTGGGACATGCATCGGCCACATTATAAGAACCAGTGTAAGACCATGTCTGGGATATGGCATCGACATTGAGATGAGTTCCAGTGTAAGACGTGTCTGGGACATGTATCGGCCTCGAGATGTAATTCAGTGTAAGACATGTCTGGGACATGCATCGGCTATGAAATGTGTCAGTGTAAGACTATGTCCTTGACATGGCATTAGCACTTTACCCCATGTTTGAGGCTTATGGAATATCCGATAGTGTTCCAAATGGTTCAATGGTGAAAGTTATAATTTCTAGTTAATGAGGAAAGTATAACCGTGTTGTAAGTTGTACAGGTACTTATTCGGTATGTATAAAATGTGAGCCCAATTTATGCTATATGATGTGTATTGAATATTGATGAGTAAGTTTTACTTATGCCCACTTGTATGTTATGAGCTTGTTGATGAATGTTAAAGTTGTGTTATATATTTATTTATGTGCAACTTACTAAGCCTTATGCTTACTCCCTCTCCTTTTCCATTTTCTTATAGTGCCGCCTATCTAGCTCAAGGACCAACGGGAGTCAGAGATATCAATCACACTATCAATTGAAGCATTCAGTATAGTTTGATTTGTATTTTTAAATATGGCATGTACAGGGATTTAGACTTGTGTTTTGTGTTATTATTAATTTGGCCAAATGTGTTGGCTTGGAATAAATCCCTCATTTTGTATTAAGCCTCAAATGATGGGTAATATTCATTTTGATTTATATGCAAAGATGTTATTTTCATAGATGAATAAAATGTACAAAAGGAATGTTGTCTATTGTGGCTAATTTGGTTGCATGAGATAGTCTTATCTTGATTGTGGTTGCTATTATGTAGGTTGTATAAGTAAGGGTGGCAAATAGGCTTGGTAAATAGCCATATTGTCCACACAGGTAGACATACGGGCATGTGTCTAAGCCGTGTATGACGCACGGTCTGCCCTATGGGCGTGTGGTCCAGCCGTGTGTCCCTTACACGTAAAAATTTCAAGTCAGTATGCATGATAGTAAACACACTGGCAAAGACACGACCGTGTTAGGGACACAGCCTAGCACACGGGCGTGTGCCTTGGACGTGTGACATTTTGGGTATGTTGACGTCAGAAATAGAATGTCCAGGTTTTTGTACACGAACTAGGACATGGGCGTGTCATGGCCATATAAAGGACACGGGCCAGGGACATGGGCGTGTCATGGTCGTGTGAAAAACACGGATTAGGGAGACGGACGTGTGCCAGGCCGTGTGAAAACCCCTGTAGGTATGCATTTAGAATTAATTCCACACGGGTGGAGGACACGGGGGTGTTACCCTACCACACGGACTTGTGCCCTATTTTAAAGACAAATTTTCTATAGATGGCTTAAGGACCCGAGTTGAGCCCGAATAGTATCCAATGGTCGATTTGGGACTCGTAGGCCTATGATAAGAAGTTTAAAATAGAAATTGAAATAGTTTAAATTAAGTCAAGTTTGGTGACTCGGAAATGTATAAAAGCTTGAGTTTAGATTTAGGCAATGCCTCGTATCCCGTCCCAGCGAAGGGTACGGGTGTAGGGTGTTACACAATGGGTGATAAAAGCTTAAACGAATGTATATACATGAAATGTGATATGATCTTGACTTGTGAATTGGAAAATGTTGGTATGAACACTTGAAATGGAAAAGTTATGCTTATTGGATATATGATGGATGAAATGTATACTTGACATGTTTATTATTACATGTTCCATGATATGTTGGAATTATATGTTTAATAGTTATACTTACTAATCTTATGAGGCTTGTGTTGTATAGAAAAGAAATATATGCTTACGATCTAATGAATGAATTTATGCATGAATGGTTTGAATATATACATATATGGTAAGTTTATGTTTATGTTATACGAGCTTACTAAGCACTAGTTGCTTACGTTAGTTATTTTCTTTCCCTATAGATCATCGAAAATCTTGGTCGATTGGAAGTTCAAGTCGGAGCACACAGACTATCTGTTCTTCAACTTGGTAGAAGTTTTGGTCATTTTGATGCTGGGTTATAAATGACATTTACTAGGAGTTTTTAAGTTCTTTTATTATGATAATGTTGTTTAAACTTTGGCTTCAGCATACTTATGGATATGTATATTTATCATTTGTTTTCACTTGTATATACCCATATATATATGCCTTTGGTTATTTGCTTCATGCTTCTTGGAAGTTGGTTGAGATATGGTAAAATGAATGTAAATGGAATGGATCAAATGGGTAATGCTTGTGTCCCAGGCTCGAGGGGGTGATTATGCTAAATTTGGACGATTGCAAGGGTTGGTGCCGAATCAAATCGAAATAGTATTGTTGGATTTAGATAGTAGGCGCTCTATGTGTTTTTTTACCTTGCTTTGGTCGATTTGTTTTTCGGAATATGTTAGTATGAAAATCAAAGAATGTTTATGCCTCTCATATTGTTTCTTTTGTAAATAATTTCATGCATGGCTGGAACTATGTGCCCAACTGTAGGTTGGTCGCGTAAGTAGTGTAGAATGATGTGCTCATTGGACCCTACCACCAATGTGGAAGCTAAAATGAAATATGGATGTGGCCAATGTGACAGCTTGGGCATTGATAGTGTGAGATTCGGAGGGAGCTTCCATTGGGTGTTGTTTGGGATTTGGGATGGGCGTATGGAGGCCAACACTTAAGAAGCATTAGCGACTCAAGAGGCTATTGCACGGCTGAGGGACATGAGTTTTGATATGGTTATTATAAAGATGGATTGCTCCCGGATTGTTGAGTTGTGTAATAGTTTGACAAATAAGATTGAGTTTCTCTGAATTCCCATTTACTGATCCCATCTTTTACGGAATCGATCCCCTACAAGAATATGTGGAGCTTGGCATGTAACATCCTAAAATAGGGCCTAGTCAGAATAGTGGTTTCGGGACCACAATTCTGACGTTGAAATATTTATTTTATGATTATTATGAGGTCTAGAATATGAGTATATGCATGTGTTAATATTTCATGAAGAAATTTAATGAGTAAGGTGTCCAATTAGAAATTTAGAACTAAATTTAATAAAGCGCAAAACTTGGATTCTAGAAGAAATTTGTATAAAATTGCTTTAGATTATTAATTAGAAGGTCTTAAAGAGCAATTTGCCCAATTTTTAAGTTTTTGGAAAAAAAAGGGCATGTATGGATGAAATTTTAAAGAAAGGGCTTAAGGGCATTTTGGTCATTTGACTAATTAATGAAATAAAATGGGAAAATGAAGGAAAAAATCATCCATTCTTCTCCCACATCTAGCGAAAATTCTCAAACCCTCCATAACTAGGGTTTTCAAAATTTTCAAGCTCAAAAGTAAATGCTCCCAAGCCTCGTTTTTAATGTTCTTTGTATTTTTGAAATCTCGATAGCTTACTCTCTCCATTTCTACCCATATTTTAAGTTAGGGTTCATGTTTTCAAGGTGACCCATATGTGGCATGTTTATACTTTGCTGGTTTATGGAGGAATATGAAAATTGGATGTGTGTTAAACATCTTTTTTTAGGTAATTTTCATGAAAAAACCCCTAAAAGGACCTTTTTGCAAAAGGTGTAAAATATATGGTAGAAATGTGAAATAATGGAAAATTGTGGGCTTCCATAAGAGGAAAGAACATTCGGCTAGGCTTTGGTAATGTATAAAATTCATGCATTTCATCATACGAGCCTAGGGACTAAATCGTAAATAATGTGAAAAGTTAGGGGCAAAACGGTCATTTTGTCCGGGGGTGAAATTTAGACTTGAAAGGGATCATGTAAGGTATTAATGAATCATTTTATTGTTATAGACCCCGAGGAACGAATTCTGGAGGTCGATCGAGGAAAACGAAAAGTTTCAGAATAACCTAGATGTAAAATTGAAACGGATACCAGGTAAGTCCGAATAACTTAAAGTAAACTCATAATATATCTAATTGCATGTTTTATGAATGTATAAATGTTGTATTTGATGATGGCATGACAGTCTATGAAATGTCTTATTAATAATGACATTATGATAAATGTCTCGGTTGAGGTTAAAAAGGAAGTCTGATGGGTAAACTATGATTTACATGTGACCTAAGATCCTACATGTGTTGCAGAAAGGATTTAGCTCAGACGGGTAATCCGTTGATCTCAAATATTGAAAGGATCTAGCCCGGACGAGTGTTCCTTGAATGATCGAGCCTCTCGAAGAATATGTGTGCATTGGGGATTTAACCCGGACGGGTAATCCAATCAGGGTCTAAATTTAGCTTGGACTGGTAATTCAGGTCCAAGCTCATTATGGGTATTTTTTGTTACAAGGGATTTGGCCTGGACTGGTAATCCCGACATCACCTTATGAGTTGATATTACGGGGATTTAACCTAGACTAGTAATCCTGCCGTAAGATGCGAGGTTCGCGAGGATGCGTACAAGAGATGATCGCTCTTATGACTTGATGGTAAATGGGTAATCCATTGAGATTTCTAGGAAACTCAACGGGATTAACATGGGATATAAAAATGAAAACATTGGATGATGAGCTCATCTAAGACAAATTACATAGTGCATTAATGTGAGACTAACTTGTTGATTTAGTGCATGTGATAGGGAAACTATTTCATGCTTGTTGGTTTTATCGCCTAATATAGATGCATGCAAATTAATCGGTAAGTTTACTTTCCAGTTATTCAGGCTTACTAAGCATGTAAATGCTTACCCCTCTCTTTTCCCAATCTTACAGAGCTCGTGGACTCGCGAAGGTTGGGAAACAATTGGAGAGTCAACACACTATCATCTTGTCTAGCTTTGGTATATAGATACTCTTATTTTGTTCAATGGCATGTATAGGCCTTTTGTTATTTTGTTATATGTGTCATTTGATTAGCCAATATGAAGGCTTATAAAATTATACATATTCACTTATATATGGCCATGGAAATTGGCTCATGTTGGTGTAGGTTATGACATACCAAATTGTGCATGTTATGTTCCAATGTTCTTGTGATGATTAAATATGGTGTATTACAATTAGTCATATGTAGCATGACCAAAACACATGGGGTGGTTAAGCCACAATTTTGGCAATGAGTTAAGATAATGAGCCAATCTTAATTGAGTCACAAGTCATGGAAATCCTTAAGATAAAGGGGACAACCTAGCATGTATAAAAACCGATGAGATGAGTTTTACATGCAATGAGGTATATTAAGGTCATTTAAAAGTATAATTAGACCATGTTATGTGTTATTGAAAACTATAAGTAGATATGGTTATTAGAGAGTGACCTAAGGCTTAGAAAATAGCCTAATAAGGTCCATACGGGTGGACACACGGATATGTGTCTAAGTAGTGTGTGACACACGGACCACCCCATGGGCGTGTGAAATGGTCGTATGTCCCCTGCGCCTAAAAATATTAAGTCAGAATGCATAGTAGTAAACACATGGGTATAGACATAACCGTGTGTCTCAACCATGTGGAGGGTACGGCCTAGCACACAGGCGTGTGTCTTGGTCGTGTGCCCCTAAATGCATGCTGACGTCATAAACAGAATGCTCGAGTTTGAGGACACGAACGACTACACGGGCTTGTCTAGGCTATGTGAAGGACACGGGCCAGGGACACGGGTGTGTACTTGGTCGTGTGAAAACCCCTGTAGGTTCGAAATAGAAAATAAATTCAATTAATTTCACACGGGTAGGGGGACACGTGCGTGTGCATTGCCTCTACACGAACGTGTGAGGCTTAATTTAGAAATTTTTTCAAGAACTTTCTCAGGTCCTCGGTTTAATCTCAGACCTTTCTCAATGTATGTTTTAGGCCCGTAGGCCTATAATAGGGACAATAAGATGTTGTTTGATATAGTTCAAATTGAAACAAAATTTTATAACCCGTATTTCTCGAAAATGTTCTAGTACATGTCTGGTAATGTTTCGTACTTGATCCCGATCTCGGGTACAAGTAAGGGGTGTTACATTTAGTGGTATCAGAGCCACAGTTTAGTCAGTTCTAGAATTACCGTAGAGTGTATCGAGTTTAGCTATACATGCCATTATACAAATGTGATAGTGTGATATCTCCTAACTGTTTAATTGTCTTTGAATATAGTAAATGTCTTCCAATCATGCACAAGATGAGTCCGAGGGATCCAAGAGCCATGCTCCAGCTTTCGTACAACGAGCTGTTCCTAGTAGTAGTAGAAGGCCTATGTCTGAAGGCCGGGAAGAGGCCAAAGCTGCCTTTTTTGACATGATGGATGAATAGTTTGGGGATTTTTTTAGTAATCGCCCCAACATACCATGACCTCCCCCGCCCCCTAACTGACCTTATGAGGAAGTGCCACGAGGTATGGCACTTGTAAGAGTTGGTAAAGCCCCATTGGACAAGCTTAGAAAGTATGGGGCTGAAGAATTTAAAGCTAAGATTGATGATGATGCTGAACGAGCCGAGTTCTAGCTTGAGAATATTACACGAGTGTTGGATGAATTATCTTGCACACCTGAGAAGTGTTTAAAATGTGTTGTGTCTCTCCTGAAGGATACTGCATACCATTGGTGGAAAATTGTATCTTCAGTCGTACCAAAAGAAAACATTACTTGGGAATTTTTCCAAGAGGAGTTTAAGAAGAAATACATTAGTCAAAGGTTCTTAGACTCGAAGCGAAAGGAGTTTCTGGAACTCAAACAAGGAAATAAGACTGTAGCGGAATACGAAAGAAAGTTTGTAAAGCTAAGTCAATATGCGACTGAATGGGTTCAAACAGAGTCAGAAATGTGTAAACGCTTCGAAGAAGGTCTGAATGAGGAAATCAAGCTATTGATTGGGATTCTTGAGATGCGAGAGTTTACTGCATTAGTTGATCGGGCCAAGAAGGCCGAGGAACTCAATAATGAAAGGAAGCAAGCTAAGAGAGAAGCTCGAGTTACGAACAAGAGATCCAGCGGTAAGATGCTCTCATTTCCCACAAAGAAATCAATGAGTCAACATGAACGCTCCACTTCATCGGTAGGATATTCGGGTAGAGCAAGAGGCTCCAAACGACGTAATCAAAAGTCTTCCTCCCTTATGGTGACTTGTGTGGGGAGTGTAGATGACCAGAATCCAAAGTGTAAAAGTTGCAATAAATTTCACTTCGGAGAGTGTAGGATGAAGAGCAGTGCATGCTATAGATGTGGTTCTCTTGACCACTTTCTCAGAGACTGCCCAGAGCGAACCGATAAAGAGGTGGAAATAGCCCCGAAATTGAGTGCTCCTATTTTACGAGGTAGACCTCCGCGATTTCTTGGAAATGCTAGTGGCAGTCGAGTTGTGGCCTAAGACACTACTAAATTAGAGGCTCGAGCTCTGGCAAGAACGTATGCGATACGCGTTCGAGAGGAAGCCTCTGCTCCTGACGTTATCACGGGTACTTTTTCTCTTTTTAATACTTGTGTTGTTTCCTTAATTGATCCGGGGTCAACGCATTTATACATTTGCATGAGATTGGTATCTAGTATGAATATATCCATTGAACCTACGAAATTTATAATCAGGGTGTCGAACCCACTAGGTAAGTCAGTCCTGGTTAATAAAGTCTGTAAGAATTGTCCCTTGATGATTCAGGGTCATTGTTTTCCGGCTAACCTTATGTTATTTCCATTTGATAAGTTTGATGTAATACTTGGCATGGATTGGTTAGCCCTGCATGATGTAATTGTAAATTATGGTAGCAAGTATATTGAATTGAAGTGACAGACAGTGAGATTTTACGGGTTGATTCAAGAGAATTAGATACACTGCCGGTTGTAATCACAGTAATGTTTGCTCAAAGATATATGAGAAAAGGGTACGAAGCCTACCTTGCTTTTGTACTAAACACTAAGGAAACGGAGTTGAAGATTGAGTCCGTACCAATAGTATGTGAATATCCAAACGTGTTTCCGGAAAATTACCTGGACTACCTCCTGAGAGAGAGATAGAGTTTGGCATTGAACTAGTGCCAAGAACAGCTCACATTTCTATTGCTCTGTATAGGATGGCACCAATCGAGCTGAAAGAATTAAAAGTATAGTTGCAAGAGCTGATGGATAAAGGTTTTGCAAGGCCAAGATTTTTGCCTTGGGGTGCTCTCGTATTGTTTGTAAAGAAGAAAGATGTTTTGATAAGGCTATGCATAGATTATCGGCAACTGAACAAGGTGACTATTAAGAATAAGTATCCTTTGCCAAGAATCGATGACTTGTTCAACCAGTTGAGGGGAGCCACTGTGTTCTCTAAGATAGACCTGAGGTCCGGCTACTGTCAGTTGCGAGTTAAGGAACCGGATATGCCTAAAATAGCTTTCAAAACGAGGTATGGTCACTATGAATTCCTAGTCATGCCATCTGATTTAACGAATGCACCGACCGTATTTATGAACCTAATGAATAGGATATTTTAGCCATACTTGGACAAGTTTGTTGTTGTGTTTATTGATGACATTTCGATTTATTCTAAGGATGAAACTAAGCATGCGAAGCATCTGAGAATTGTGTTGCAGAATTTACGGGAAAAAAAATTGTATGCTAAGTTTAGCAAGAGTGAATTTTGGCTCCAAGAAGTAGGGTTCTTGGGTCATATTGTTTCGGGTGATGGCATCTGAGTTGATCCAAGTAAGATCTCTGCCATCGTTCAATGGAAACCACCTAAAAATGTAACCGAGGTTAGAAGCTTTTTGGGCTTAGTCGGTTACTACTGAAGATTTGTGAAAGGATTCTCCATTATAGCGACTCCAATGACGAGGTTGCTACAGAAAGACGTTAAGTTTGAATGGATAGAAAAGTGTCAGCAGAGTTTCGAGAAGTTGAAGACATTACTGACTGAAGCCATTGTTCTAGTATTTCCCGAGTAGGGAATAATTTGTGGTCTATAGTGATGCATCATTAAATGGGCTGGGTTGTGTACTTATGCAATATGGCAAGGTGATAGCCTGTACTTCGCGGCAGTTGAAGCCACATGAGAAGAATTATTCGACGCACGACTTAGAGCTTGCCACCATTATTTTTGCCTTGAAAATTTGAGGTATTACTTATATGGTGAGACTTGCCGTATATTTACAGACCACAAGAGTTTGAAGTATTTGATGACTCAAAAAGAATTGAATCTGAGACAGCGGAGATGGTTGGAACTAATTAAAGATTACGAGCTGATCATCGATTATCACCCAGGAAAGGCAAATGTGGTCGCTGACGCGTTAAGCAGAAAATCTTTGTTTGCACTAAGGGCCATGGACGCTCGATTGGCATTGTTTAATGATGGTTCGATTTTGGCAGAGCTAAGGGCTAAGTGGATATTTCTTCAGGAAATTTATGATGCTCAGACTAATGATAGTGTCCTGCAAGCTAAAAGAGCTCAATGTAAGTCGGGCAATGAATCAGATTTTCAGATAAGTCCTAATGGATGCTTGACGTTCAGAGACGAAGTCTTTGTACAGAGGAACGATGAAATTATGCAGAGAATTTTGCAAGAAGCACATGATAGCCGTTTGTCTATTCATCCGAGAAGTACCAATATGTATAATGATTTGACGAAAATGTACTGGTGGGACGGCATGAAAAAAGACATCTCTGAATTTTTATCGAAATGCTTGATATGTAAGCAAGTCAAAGCTGAACATAAAGTACCTTCTGGTTTACTACAACCTGTGATGGTCCCCGAATAGAAGTGGGATAGAATCACTTTAGACTTCATGACAGGATTACCATTGACCCTGAAAAAGAAAGATGCTATATGGGTTGTGGTTGATAAGTTGACAAAGTTGGCTCATTTTATTCCGGTAAGGATAGATTATTCACTTGACAAGTTGGCAGATTTGTATATATCTGAAATTGTGACATTATACGGGGTACCGTTATCGATTATTACAGATAGAGACTCGAGATTCACTTTGAGATTCTAGAAGAAGTTACAAGAAGCCCAGGGTACTAGGTTGACTTGTAGTACAGCATTTCACCTACAGATTGATGGTCAATCTAAACGGATGATTCAGATTCTTGAGGATATGTTGCGATGTTGCATCCTTGAATTTCAGGGCAGCTGGGAAAAATACCTGCCATTGGTAGAGTTCACCTATAACAATAGTTTTCAAATGAGTTTGAAAATGGCGCCTTATGAGGCTTTGTATGGCAGAAAGTGTCGAACTCCATTGTATTGGACAAAACTCAAGGAGAGTCAGATTCATGGAGTTAATCTAATTAAGGAAACTGAAGAAAAGGTTAAAGTGATACGTGATTGCTTAAAAGCGGCATCGGATAGACAAAATTAATATGCTAATCTGAAAAGAAAATAGATTGAGTTCCAAGTCGGAGATAAAGTATACTTGAAAGTATCTCCATGGAAAAAGGTATTGAGATTTGGCTGGAAAGGCAAACTGAGTCCGCGATTTATCGGACCATACGAGATCACTGAAAGTTGGCATTGTCACCAGAACTGGAAAAGATTCATGATGTATTCTATGTATCTATGTTAAGGCGATATCGATCAGACCCCTCTCATGTGATTTCACTGACTGTGATCGAAATTAGACCGGACATGACCTATGGTGAAGAACCGATAAAGATTCTGGCTCGTGAACTAAAATAGCTGAGAAAAAAAGATGTGGCTTTGGTAAAAGTCTTTTGGCATCGACATGGTGTGGAAAAGGCTATATGGAGCCGAAAGAAACCATGAGAAGCCAATATCCGAAGCTAATTACTGGTAAGACTTTCGAGGACGAAAGTCCGTAAAGGGGGGAGAAATGTAACATCCCAAAATAGGGCCTAGTCAAAATAGTGGTTTTGGGACCACAAATCTGACGTTTAAATATTTATTTTATGATTATTGTGAGGTCTAGAATATGAGTATATGCATGTGTTAAAGTTTCATGAAGAAATTCTATGAGTAAGGTGTCCAATTGGAAAACAAATTGAATAAAGTGTAAAACTTGGATTCTAGAAGCAATTTGTATAAAATTAATTTAGATTATTAATTAGAAGGTATTAAATATCAATGTGCCCAATTTCTAAGTTTTTGGACAAAAATGGGCATGTATGGGTGAAATTTTAAAGAAATGGCTTAAGGGCATTTTGGTCATTTGACTAATTAATGAAATAAAATGGGAAAATGAAGGAAAAAATCAGCCATTCTTCTCTCTCATAGAGCCAAAATTCTCAAGCCCTCCATAGCTAGGGTTTTCAACATTTTCAAGCTCAAAAGTAAGTACTCCCAAGCCTTATTTTTAATGTTCTTTGTATTTTGAAATCTCTGTAGCTTACTCTCTCCATTTCTACCCATATTTTAAGTTAGGGTTCATGTTTGCAAGGTGACCCATGTGTGACATGTTTATTCTTTGATGGTTTATGGAGGAATATGAAAGTTGGATGTGTGTTAAACATCTTTTCTTAGGTGATTTTCATGAAAAACCCCTAAAAGGACCTTTTTGCAAAAGGTGTAAAATATGTGGTAGAAATGTGAAATAATAGAAAAATGTGGGCTTTCATAAGAGGAAATAACATTCTGCTAGGCTTGGGTAATGTAGAAATTTCATGCATTTCATCATACGAGCCTAGGGACTAAATCGTAAATAATGTAAAAAGTTAGGGGCAAAACGGTTATTTTGTTTAGGGGTGAAATACAGACTCGAAAGGAATAATGTAAGGTATTAATGATTCATTTTTATTGTTATAGACCCCGAGGAACAAATTTTGGATGTCAATCGTGGAAAACGAAAGGTTTCGGAATAACCAAGACGCAAAATCGAAACAGATACCAGGTAAGTTCGAATAACTTAAAGTAAACTCATAATATATCTAATTGCATGTTTTATGAATGTATGAATATTGTATTTGATAATGGCTTGACAGTCTATAAAATATCTTATTAATAATGACATTATGATAAATGTCCCGATTGAGGTTAAAAAGGAAGTCCGATGGGTAAACCATGATTTATATGTGACCTGAGATCCTGCATGTGTTGCAGAAAGGATTTAGCTCAGACGGGTAATCCGTTGATCTCAAATATCGAAAGGATCTAGTCCGGACAGGTGTTCCTTAAGTGATCGAGCCTCCCGTAGAATATGTGTGCATTGAGGATTTAGTCCGGACAGGTAATCCAATCAGGGTCTAAATTTAGCTTGGACTGGTAATTCAAATCCAAGCTCATTACGGGTGTTTGTCGCTATAAGGGATTTAGCCTGGAATGGTAATCCTGACATCACCTTATGAGTTGATATTATGGGGGATTTAACTTGGACTGGTAATCCCGTCGTAAGATGCGAGGTTTACGGGAGTGCGTACATGAGATGATCGCTCTTATGACTTGACGGTCAATGGGTAATCCATCGAGATTTCCAGGAAACTCAACGGGATTAACATGGGATATAAAAATGAAAACATTGGAAGATGAGCTCATCTAAGACAAATTACATGGTGTATTGTTGTGGGACTAACTTGTTGATTTAGTGCATGTGAGAAGGAAACTATTTCATGCTTGTTGGTTTTATTGCCTAATATAAATGCATGCAAATTAATCAGTAAGTTTACTTTCCAGTTATTCGGGCTTACTAAGCATGTAAATGCTTACCCCTTTCTTTTCCCTGTCTTACAGAGCTCGTGGACTCGCGAAGATTGGGAGACAGTTGGAGAGTCAACACACCATCATCTTGTCTAGCTTTGGTATATAGATACTCTTATTTTGTTCAATGGCATGTATAGGCCTTTTGTTATTTTGTTATATGTGTCATTTGATTAGCCAATATGAAAGCTTATAAAAGTATACATATTTACTTGTATATGGCCATGGAAATTGGCTCATGTTGGTGTAGGTTATGACCTACCAAATTGTGCATGTTACATCACAATGTTCTTGTGATGATTAAAAATGATGTATTACAATTAGTCATATGTAGCATTACCAAATCACATAGGGTGGTTAAGCCACAATTTTGTGGATGAGTTAAGATAACGAGCCAATCTTAATTGAGTCACAAGTCATGGAAATCTTTAAGATAAAGGGGACAACCTAGCATGTATAAAAACCGATGAGATGAGTTTTACATGCAATGAGGTATATTAAGCTCATTTAATAGCATAATTAGACCATGTTAAGTGTTATTGAAAACTATAAGTAGATATGGTTATTAGAGGGTGACTTAAGGCTTAGAAAATAGCCTAATATGGTTCATACGGGTGAACACACGGGCGTGTGTCTAAGCCGTGTGTGACACACGGACCGCCCCATGGGCGTGTGAAATGGCCGTATGTCCCTTGCACCTAAAAATATTAAGTCAGAATGCATAGTAGTAAACCCATGGGTATAGACACGGCCGTGTGTCTCAACCTTGTGTAGGGCACGTCCTAGCACACGAGCGTGTGTCTTGGTCGTGTGCCCCTAAATGGATGCTGACGTCATAAACAGAATGCTCGAGTTTTTGGATACGGGCGACCACACGAGCGTGTCTAGGCCGTGTGAAGGACACGGGCGTGTGCTTGGCCTTATGAAAACTCCTGTAGGTTCGAAATAGAAAATAAATTCAATTAATTCCACACGGGTAGGGGACACGGGCGTGTCCCAAAGCACACGGGCGTGTCCCAAAGCACACAGGCGTGTGCATTGCCTCTACACGGGCATGTGAGGCTTAACTTAGAAACTTTTTCAAGAACTTTCTCAGGTCCTCAATTTAATCTCGGACCTTTCTCAATGTTTGTTTTGGGCCTTGTAGGCCCATAATAGGGACACTGAGGTGTTGTTTGATTGGGTTCAAATTGGAACGAAATTTTATAACCCGTATTTCTCGAAAATGTTCGAGTACATGTCTGGTAACGCCTCGTACTTGACCCAGGTCTCGGGTACGGGTAAGGGGTGTTACATGGCAAGTCTGGAAGCACAAGAAAACGTTCTTTTGTTGATATTATTATCAATATTCGATACTGGGTCATTCATAGTATTACTATACCTTCCCTATTCATCGTGGATTGGTTATTCGTCAGCAAAGGTTTAGCTTATGATGTGTTTGGAAGGCCTCGTCCAAATGATTGTCTCAGAGTTAGGTATAATAGCTTGGGACAATTTCGAAGCATGATGACATTTTTTTTCTTTGTCTTTCCAATGGACGTGTAGGATAGCAAATAGAGCAGCTCCTAGATTTGCTCAGGCAACTTTGTTGCGTGCTAACTACTTTACATCGATTGAGGTTGCTAGTAGTTTTTCGAATAATCTTTCAGTAGGTTTTACCGGAGCCAATGGACATAGGTGTGGGTGATTGGGGTGAGCATATTGGCGCGGGAATAGTGGTCCAGGCTATGGTTCGAAATCTTTGCTCGTTATTTGTTTGTTTTTATGTTACTTTTAATCTAATCGGATGATTTTTGCCTTAAAAAGATTCTATTATTAACTTAGATTCAGTAGGTTAATGGGCCTTATTTTGATATAAATTACATATTATATTCGGCTTAGATTAAAATAATTGGATTGGATTAATTTAAAATACATGTTTATTCAAAATCTGTTAATTCGATGAATTTAATTATAATTTTTTTGAATATTAATTAAATTTCAAGTACTTAACTAAAAGTTACAATATATATATATATTAAAATGTGATGTATGAATAAGTTTATTAAAGTTTTTAAGCCCAATCCTTAAGGAAGTCTTTCTAGGTAAAAAAGCAATGAATATGAGATTAGCATGTCAACTACCTTCCTGCAATTTAATTAACAACTGAAAATCTTCCAAGGGTTTTGCACGATTCAACAATACATGTGCAGCCCTTGAGTTTCCTTAGTTCTAATAAACTCCATTGAATTAGCAATAAAATCCCATGCAAAGATCATAAATCCAAAGCAACAACACACGAAAACACGATAATAAATGCCACCCTCGCTGTTTCCAAACCCAGTATTAAATGCAGCAGCAGCAGCCTCGACCCACCTTTCATCTTCTCCTTTTTCCCTACCTCCTTTCCCTTTTCTTTTCCCCTAATGGATCCTAATCATCTTCCCTTCAAATGTCCACCCCGTCCCCTAACTATCTCACTAACTTAGGCCTCGGCTATTCCATCGCCATAGCCCTCGGTTTCCTCGTTCTCCTCTCTACCATCCTCCTCGCTTCCTACATCTGTTGCCGCTCTTCCTCCTCTTCTTCTTCTTCCCCTCGTGCTTTCTCTCCCAACGCCACCGTTGCCTCCGCTTCCGATGGAATCAACCTTCCCAGGATTATTTTCGTTGCCGAAGATGACGACAACGAAAACGCCGTCGTGGGGCTTGACCAAGCCGTTATAAATTCTTACCCAAAGTTCCAGTTCAGTAAAGATCGATCGGCTGCGGTGGATTCCAGTAATGTTAACACGACTTGTTCGATCTGTTTGTGCGAGTATAAAGATTCGGAGATGTTGAGGATGATGCCTGAGTGTAGGCACTATTTCCATGTTCCTTGTCTTGATGCTTGGTTGAAACTAAATGGGTCTTGTCCCGTTTGTCGGAACTCGCCACTACCGACTCCGCTTTCTACACCTTTGTCGGAAGTCGTTCCTTTGTCTCAATACGCTGCGGATCGAAGGAGTCGGAGGTGACTTATCGTTTTTAGTGGTTGTTTTCCGGTTGTGTTTTTGGGTTGTTTCAGTCAAAGAGAGTAAATTTGTATATGCATAATTGCACAAATTTTTGTTTTTTTGTTGTTTATTTGACAGAGAAACATTGATTTAACTGCCATGTTGCTTTGGTTCCCCCTTATCTGATTGTTTCGCATTCTTCTCAAGCAGTTGACATTTGACAAGAATTATGCCTACTTAAAAGTACAGTCGAGTTTCGGGTTTCGATCATGTTTGGACTCGAATCGAATTAGATCCGAATTTTAGAACTTGACTTGTCATCAATGTCTCCTTCTTGAGTTTTAATCGGCCTAAAGTTTGTAACTTAATTGAAACATAAACCTGTTTAACTGGGAAACGTATACAGAGAGACCCATAGTGTTTAAAAAAATGTATGCTTTTGTTGAGACAACGTGAGTGTTGACCTCCCCAAAATTGGAAATATGCCTGAAAGCTCTCTCAAATCCCAGAAACCTTAAATTATCAATATCCATTGAAGATCACTAACTTGTTTATAAAGATAACGCAAATTGTGGGAGATTGAAAATCAGAAACTTGGAGATTGATGCTTTTATAACATGGGACTGACATGTGAGTCTCGGAAGCGTTGACATGGCCATTACAATGCATTCTCAAAAGCTCAAACCTCAAAGAAGATTAGTATAAAATAGTACCCATGTGCCCCAAGGTCAAAGCTCATTGTTTTCCAAATTAAAATATATATCAACTTCGCTCAAATTCACTTTCATTTTCTACTTTGTTACTCATCGTCTTTGCTGTCTCATGATTGCTTGTTTTGTACATTAAGCGATTTCTTTCCCGAGTTAACTCAATAGGTAGCTTTTATTTGTTGGATTCAATCGCCGATTGGAGATGATACTTCTCGTTCTCGATAATATGGCTAAAGTAAATACCCTGGTGAAGATGGGGACATGGAAAAGTGTAAATAGGACAATCTTTATATTGGGTATTTGTGCTCTTCTGGTTTCAGTGGCTACCTTGTCTGGGTCTTATTCTTTTAGATCTCTCCTTGTTACTAATTCCTTCTGCGACTATGTGAACCCTTTGAATGAAGGCGAAGCGAGGATGAATTTCGAGGTTGTTATTCGGAAAATCCGACAAGAAATGGATGAGTTGAAGAACGGCACGTTGAAAGAGTCGTCGTCATCGGAAATCTTGCTTAGACATAGTGTTTTTCTTGCTGATATTCTTGGTCTAATCGAGTCGATGCAGGCATTGGGTCCCGACGTCAAAGACGCGACCTTCGACCATCCATTGGTAAAACTGAATCATCAATCCGATGAGCCTGCGGATTACTTCCTGATCGAGGAAATTCGGAAGTACGTTCGGGTGAAGCCGAACAGACTAGGGAAACAGAACTTCATGGGAGCAAATGGTGCGTTCACGAGCATCGGCCACGCTTGTTTCGCAATGAAGGAGGAGCTGGAAGAGTACATGGATTACGACGTTGGCGAAATCTGCAACGACGATTGGAAGCTAGCTCAGAAACTAATGGTTCACGGCTGCGATCCGTTACCGAGGAGGCGGTGCCTCGCGAGAGCCCCGCGGCTATACACTCAGCCGTTCCCCATCAACGAGTCTATCTGGAAACTGCCCGACGATCGCAACGTCCGATGGAGTGGCTATCGGTGCAAGAACTTCACTTGTTTAGCAAACAACGGAACCCGCAAAGGATTCTTCAAATGTGCAGATTGCTTCAATCTCACACACCATGAAATGCCGAGATGGATCCAACCCACGGATTTAGACCCCGAAACAAACACAACCGCAGACTTTTTAATACCCGAAGTGCTTAAAATCAAGCCTGGGGAGGTCAGAATTGGATTGGATTTCAGTGGGGGTACCGGGACATTTGCAGCAAGGATGAGGGAGTTCAACGTGACGATAGTTTCAGCCACCATTAACCTCGGGGCACCGTTTAGCGAGATGATAGCTCTTCGAGGATTAGTTCCTCTTTATTTGTCAATAAACCAGCGGCTACCGTTCTTTGACAACACCCTGGATCTGTTACACACGACGAGGTTTCTGGATGGGTGGATTGATTTTGTACTTTTGGACTTTGTGTTGTTTGATTGGGACAGGGTTTTGAGACCAGGGGGATTGCTGTGGATCGACAGTTTCTTCTGTTTGAAAGAAGATTTGGAAGATTACATGGAGGCATTCAAGGTGCTGAGGTATAGAAAACACAAATGGGTCGTTGTTCCAAAGCGAGATAAAGATGATGATAGAGAGGTGTTTTTCTCAGCTGTGTTAGAGAAGCCGCCAAGGCCATTCTGATATATACGGTTATCTTTTAGTTCATGGTTTCATGTTAGAAACACAGGTACAAGTTTCTTAATTTCTTTACAGAATTCGATTTTATTTTAGTTTTTTGGAATCAAAATGTTTGTAGATGCCAAGTAGAAATATTACAGTAACATCATCTTGTTCCTAAGTAATTTCTGAATCCTGGTCTCTGCTCTTTGTCACGGCTATAAGATGAAAATGTTTGAATTTGGTTTGATCATTGTCGACAGGGACGGAACTAAATGGAAGGGGGGAGGGGCATTTGCTACTTTTTGGTTTAAATGCGTCTTAAGTTATGCCAATTGAGCCCTGATCCCTTTTTTTCTTAAATATCTTTTATGTCCCTATAAATTTTGAAATTAAATAAATTAGGTATTTCTAATATTTAATTTTTAAATTGATGGCTTAACCACTAAGATTTCAAAAACTTTTATTTTTTATTTTTTGGTATGAAAATAAAAGAACGGAGAAATTACACCAGTATCATCCTCGTTTTAGTTAAACCATCCCGATCCCTTTGTCTCGTCGTCAAGACTTCATCTGGCTCAACATGGTAGGTATAGAGATCAATAAGCTTACCGAAGGCAAGGTTCACCATCGCATCTACTAATACATTACCTTCCCGATAGAAATGGTTCACTTGCAACCTCCCCTCCCCTCCCCCCCCCCCATTTCAGCTTCAAAGACCGAGCAACAATCAATATTATGGGCGAAACCCTGTACCGACCATTTCCCTTCATGATCTCTAACAGCAACCCTCGTAGTTGTGATCCTGGAGAAGGCATTCCTCACACCATTTGTATTGATCAATGCAATTTGTCTACCACCCGCTCATTCCTAGCAAAAACATTCTTAATTTTTGATTTCGCATTTCTATCTTCTTTTTCTTTGTCTATCTTCATTTTTACTTTGTGTTAAGTGTCATGGGATTAAAACTTTAGTCTCACAATTTGAGTAGCCTTAGGCGATTTTTTCGCTTCAAAAACACCTAAGTCAACCTAACTCCCAACAATTGAGGATTCAAACAAAATTCCTCCAATGCACCAATTGCAAAGCAAAAGCAACTCAAAGATGAAAGAACTTGAAAGATGAACAAAGTCACAACAAAACAAAAAACACTAGAGAGAATGTTTGAGTGAATGCTCTCAAGAATTCTATTACTCAAAACTGAAGTGATTTACAATGAGGGAGAGAGGCCTCTATTTATATTTGAGTCTCCCCAAATTCAACGGTACAGGTTAAAATACTCAACGACTAAGATTAAAAGCTATCTAAAAAATCAAATCTCTAAGATTACATAATCATATCTTCTAATATTACAAGTCATATCCAAGATTGCATATCTTTGAAGATTACGTTCCATATTTTCCATGACTTGTAGATGAGCCTTCAATCTCTCCAAGCAACGGACTAGTCCAGTTGGGCCAAATTACCTCTCTTGGATATGATGGATCATACAAATGTGTCATGGTTGTGGGCTCCCATGTGCAACCCATGACATTCTCCCCCACCCGTTCTAGCCACGCCCTCGACGTGTCCTCCAAATTGAACTGGTCTATTTTGTCTTGGAACTGTCATAAGACCTCGACAGGTTCCCAACTGTTTTACTATTAAGAAGTCCCTTTCATCGCACTAAGTACTCATGCCTCGACTGATAGTACTTTTGTCTGATAACTTGATCCGCCATGATGCAATCTACTTCTAGATCATAAGAGCCATTTACCCCTATTGGAGCTCGTTCGAACTTGCTTCAATTTGGATCCTCTTGATCCTCATGAAATGGCTTAAGCATACTGACATGGAACATTGGATGGGCCTTGAGTTTCGCTGGCAACTTAAGTTTGTAGGCCACATTGCCTACTTTTTTCACCACTTGGAAAGGTCCCTGATACCTTCGCACAAGCCCTTTATGCAAGCCATTATGATTTAATATTAAGTGCAATATTGCAAGGACAAAATCACCAACCTGAAATCCTACATCCCTACGACTCTGATCAACCTACTTCTTGTTGCACTTACTCGCCCTGTGTAGGTAAGCTCTAGCAAAGTAACTCTGCTCTTACCACTCCTTTGTAAATCTATAAACTGCTAGATTTGGTCCTCCATTATAAATCGCAATAGCATCGGGTGTAAGTGTCTGTTTGTAACACCCTCTACCCGTATTCCGAGCCTAGAATAGGGTACGAGGCATTACCAAACTTAATATGATCAATCATAAAAAAAATCAGCCATAAATTTTTTTTCTAAATTAAAAACTTTCATACATATGTTTAACGTCCCTTACATGGGCCTACGGGGCCCAAAACATACATTCAAGGTGGTTCGGGACCAAACCATAAACATATGAAACTTTTACAACACTTAGAAAATTTTCACACTTTGGAGAGTCACACGCTCGTGTTTTCAACCCGTGTAACTCTCTGTTTATAACTTCATCACCCTTGTTAGTCGTGCACTTCATATAAATAACAAGAAACGTGTATGGGCTTAATTCTCATTCAATTTCTCATATATATACACAATTTCACGTTATGTAATCATACAACATATATCAGCCATATCTCTGTAATCTAAATATATTTTCATAACAACTTATCTTGATTTCAGACTATTTCCTATTTAAGCTTAAATAACCAAAGTATTTGAAATATCATCTTTATGCAAATAGTACACATGAGGTATATAATTCTATAATTATGAATAAACACATTTATCAAACATTTTCCATATTCATATATCAATGTCTCATGTCTCCATATATCAATAACCGTCATTTTCATGAATTCCGAGTTCAATTTCATAATTATTTGTCTCGTGTTCAATTTATTCCATATCGGAATTTTATTCATTAAAACATTTGAATTATCAATACATATGGACAGTACATTCAAGATGAACAATTATATAATCACAAATGAATTCATTTATCAACCAAGTTCTATACTCGTATCTTATCAACTCGTACGTCCTTGTATCACATAATTCCATGTAACACTTACCAAACTTTGTCAAATTAGTGAACGTCTTATGAAATTGAATACTTCATTTTCTCGATGCCATAGTTCAACTATGGTCTTACACATCTTCACATAATAATGCCATAGCCCAGCTATGGTCTTACACATATTCACATAATGATGCCATAGCCCAGCTATGGTCTTACAAATATTCATATATCAATGCCATAGCCTAGCTATGGTCTTACACGAATCACATATCTCACTGATGCCATATCCCAGATATGGTCTTATACAGTAGCATATATCACACCGATGTCATATCCCAGATATAGTCTTATACAGTAGCATATATCACACCGATGTCATATCCCAGATATGGTCTTATACGGAAATTACTTGTCACTTGTCACTTGTAGCCGAAGCTACCACTATTCACTGATCAGGTAACCGGAGCTACCATTTTTCACTGATCAGGTAGCCGAAGCAACCACTTTTCACTGATCAAGTAGCCGGAGCTACCACTTTTCACTGATCAGGTAGCAGAAGCTACCACTTTTCAGTTGTCATTTGTCATTGATCAAATAAGTGTAGCCGAAGCTATCACTTATCACTTTCACTTTTCCTTGATCAGATAAGTGTAGCCGAAGCTATTACTTATCACTTTCATTTGTCCTTGATCAGATAAGTGTAGCCGAAGTTATCACTTATCACTCTCATTTGTCCTTGATCAGATAAGTGTAGCCGAAGCTATCACTTATCACTTGTTGCCATGGTCCAACCATGGCCTTTTCCTTCAATTCGTCTTGTCACTGAACTGAAATGCTCAATTTGATCATTTATTCAATTTTCATGCTTTTACACTATTAATGATTTTATCATCAATACATATGAAATAACACATCATGAAATTCATAAAATTAACAAATAATCACTAAAATTTAGCCATATAAACTCACAAGTTCAATTTTTGTATTATAACGATAATCATAATTTCATAATAAATATTCTAAATAAAACATTATATCATTTCTAATCCAACACTTATCGATTATAATCGGGCATGTGATCAATTTATACACGAGTCATTCATATATTTTTGTATATTTTCCTCCTCCTCCTCTCCATCCACATCCTTAGTATAAACAACACACTTGTAGGTAACATTATCCATAATTTTCACTATCTACTTATGTGAATATTCAAGCTGTCCATCTGTGTCATAGTCACTAAATTATTTTTATCTTGAGCTACAGAACTCCAAATTAAGGTCCATAAATTTTCCCAGAAATTAGACTCATATGTCTTCTTATCATAAAAATTTCATAATTTTTGGTTGTGCTAATTATACAGTTTATTCATTGAAGTCTCCCCTGTTCTGTTGTCTGACAGTTTCGACCCTTCTTCACTAAAAATTAATTATCTTCTCGTATAAGATTCGAATGATGTCCTAGTTTATTTCTCTTGAAAATAGACTCATTCAGGATTCGAAACATATAAATTTAATCCTCTAATTATTTTTATCCAATTTTTTATGATTTTCCAAATTTAGAACAGGGAAACCCGAAATCATTCTAACTTTGTCTCACAAAAGTTATTGTATCTCATGATTTACAATTTCACTGCTTACATAATTTCTTTTATAAGAAACTAGACTCAATAAGCTTTAATTTCATATTTTATTCATCCTCTAATTTGATTTCTACAATTTTTGGTGATTTTTCAAAGTTAAACTACTGCTGCTGCCCAAAACAGTTTTAGTGCAAAATGTTGATTTCTATTTTACCCCAAATTTCACAATTCATACAATTCAGTCCTTACTCAATTAACCCCTCAATTAAGATAATTTTCTCTATTAATACTTTTTCTAGATATTATAAGTTATTTCATAACTATTGAAATTCAGAATTTCCATATAAAACTCTAACTTCAAACTCTTTTACAATTAGGTCCCAAACATTCACTTCTTATTCAATTCTTTCAATAAAATCAGAATATAAAAAATTTAAAGCTCTAATTCCATGCCAAATCATCATATACTTCCAGCACTCATCCATAACAACTTCAAAAATTAGACATGGAATCAAAAACTAATGAAATAGTAAGTTGGACCCAATTGTAAAAGTCCAAAAACATAAAAATTTCAAGGAGAAAGCAAGAATTAAACTTACATGAAGCTAGAGTATGAAAATTAGCTTGAACCCTCCTCCATGGTTGTTTTTCAGCTGATGAATATGAAGAGAAATGAAGAGAATTCTAGATATTCCAATTTAGTCCCATTTTTATTTAGCCAATTTTGTCAATTTTCCAATTTTACCCTTATTTCACCCATTTCCTGATTTTTCTCAGCTATTGCCGCCCAAAATATCTCCTTTGGGCTTATTTTCACTTTAGGTCCTTCCTCATTTGACAATTGAGCTATTTAATCCTTTTAGCGACTTTTACACCCTTTTCAATTTAGTCCTTTTTATTTAATTAACCACCCAAACGTCAAAATTTTCTGACTAAATTTTATTACTACCTCACCAAGACTCCATAAATATTTCTAAAAATATTTATGGCTCGATTTATGAATTCGAGGTCTCGATACCTCATTCTCGACCCAATTTACATAATTAATTCTTTTAAATCACTAAATTCACTAATTTAAAAATGCTTTTATATTCACATTTGACTCATAGGTATTAATTTATTAAATTTTCAACTCACCCGTCGAATTTAGTGATCTCAAATCTCTATTTCAGATACCACTAAAAATTAGGTTGTTACACTGTTGGCCCATCATTATCTTGAACAGACTTTGATTTGTGGCCCCACTTTGCTGCAAATTGTAAGAAAATTGGGCCACATCCAAAATCCAACCGGAATCTTCAACTTTACTTTATCTTGTTAGCACACCAAACAAGTTTTCACATAGGTCTCCACATTATCACCCATGTGAGGCTAATAATAACAATCCTATAAAAGGGCCAAAGTGTAATGCATACTTGGATGGTCAACCCATCTCAAGTTATGACACTTCTTCATGACTTCCTTACGTAATTTCTTGTCTTGAAGCACATAAAGGTGATGCCCCAAGTGTGTAGTAACTCTCCCTTAAGCTAAAATCTCCTAGTTTTTCCCTCATTGGCAAGTTCGATCAAATTTTTGGCTATGGGATCATGGGACAATCCTTCTCGAATGCGCTCCAAAAGAGAGTTATCAGGTTAACTGATTGTCACAAACTCCATCTTTCAGTTAAGTGCATCAGCCACTGTGTTGGCACTCTCTGACTTATATTCCGTGCTAAAATCAAACTCTTCTAAGAAAACCTATCAACGAGCCCATTTGGGAGACAACTTTTTCTAAGTTAGAAAATAACTATTTGCAACATTATCAATAAAGATCATGAACCTAGAACCCAACAAATGGTGTCTCCATGTGCGCAAGCAATGCACCACAGTGGTCATTTCTTTCTCTTAAACTATATGTTGTCACTCCATCTAATTAAGCTTTCGAGTCTCAAAAGCAATTGGATGCCCATCTTGTATCAATGTTCCCCCAATCGCATAGTCTAATGCATCCGTGCATACCTCGTACATCTTTGAATAATTTGACAAAGCAAGTATTGGTTCCGTTGTCATTACTTGCTTTACTTGGTTAATTGTATTCTCCTACTAGGGATTCCAATCCCAACCTTACTCTTCTTCAACAAATCTGTCAAGGGTGTGGTGATTTTGGAGTAGCCTTCGATGAAACATCAGTAACAGTTTGCCAACCCAAGGAATGATCACAACTCTGTCACATTGATTGGTGGTTCCCAATAAAAAATGGACCCAATCTTACTTTCATCCATCCAAATCTTTCCACCTCTCACAATGTGGACTAAAAATGGCACCTCTCGTTGGGTGAATGAGAATTTATCCTTCTTGACATACATCTCATCTTCCTACAAGCGATTTACTATACACCACAATATCATCAAGGTAAACAACCACAAAATGATCTAGGAATGATTGAAGTACATTAATCATTAGGGAGCAAAATTTGGCCGGAGCATTTGTTAGTCCGAATGGCATCACAAGGATTTCATACAAACCATAGAGCACCACGAAAGCTGTCTTCGGCTCGTCCCCTTCGTCTATTCGAACTTGATGGTACCCCAATCTTAAATCTAACTTGGTAAACTATCTTGCATTACCAAGCTGATCAAACAAATCTACAATAAGAGGAATCGGGTACCTATTTTTCACAGTGATCTTATTTAAGGCCCGATAATTTATGCACAATCTCAAAGACCCATCATGCTTCTTTTGAAAATTGGATTGACGACAGTGTCTTTCCCTCCATGCCTCTTTTTTTTTTCATTCGCACCATACATTAATGGTTTGAATTCGGTATCACCATGTAATTGCTAGAAGAAAAAATAGATGCATAAATCCAGTCAAAGAAACTCAATCCAACCATAAAGTCATAGTCATCAGGTGGTATTACTTTAATGGTTGCCTTATCGATCCAATTGCCAAGTTGGAGATCCACTCCTTTTGCTACACCCTTTATTGGAACACTTTCTAAGTTTACCATCTTGATCCAATCTGATTCATTCTGGATCTTGAATAGTCTCTTCGGACATAAACAAATCTAACACACTTGTGTAAAAATGTAAGACTTTTTGTTAATTCTATGAGAGACAAATGACCGGGAATTTGAACTACGATTAGAGCTAGCAGAAGTGGAATAAAAGACATAGCCGTTTGATCTGAAGCTGGAACTCTTGCCAAAGCTTGTATGATCTAAGTATACAAGGAAGTTTCAGTCCTTGATGATATTACTAGTATCTTTTCTATCTCTAATGTTACTATGTATGCATTAATTAACACCAGGAACTACACCAATCTTAGTGGTTTTATGCAAAATGTCTTTAACCAAATTAAAGGAATCAAAAGTTCAATTGCAAGGATTAATCAACAGAAGTTTTATTTGAGTGAGTGTATCACTTTGGGACACGCTTATATTATTTTGTGAAAAAGGAAGACGAGTCAATAAGTTTGTTTATAGATTACTTGTAGTTGAATAAAGTCACGATAGAGAATAAACATTTGTTAATTCATATTAAAGACCTATTCGATCAGTTGAAAAATGCTACAGTATTTTTGAAGATAGATTACCGATCTGGTTACTATTAGTTGTGAATTACATATGTAAATGTACCGAAACAACATTCAAAATCCATTATGAGCATTACGAGTTTCTAGTTATGTCTTTCGTATTAATTAATGCTCAATAGCATTTGAGGATTCAGTGAATCAGGTTTCTTTTCAGTCATGTTTTGATGAAATCATTGTTATTCTATATTGATGATATATTGATATGTTATAAGACTAATTCAGAGCATGCTAAGCATTTGAAAATTTATATTATAGATGATGAAGCTATCACAAGAAAACATCAAATTTCTTTGGTCAAGTCAAGTAACCACTTCAATCTAAGTTCGTGAAGGAATGCATTATTTACAATAATGCTTCACTCAGATGATCTTGAATTATGCCAATTTGATTATTACAAATTCGAGAGTTAGATCGTAAATTCTTCAGGGAGTTTGTGTGATATAAAGAAAATATTTGAATTTGTTAGTAGAACGGGAGCAGATTCAGAATAATTAGAACAATAAATTTTAGTGTAGATTGTGATAATAATATATATTTCTGGAATCGAAAATGTGTACTGAATAGTTTTGAGATTGTAAAGATATTTTACATAAGGTTCTTAGCAACGTCTATTTGATTTAAGTCAGACAGCGATAAAATGTGTAATAACTGGATACAGAATTATTAACGGCCAGAATTAAGACGAAACATTTCAGAATTTTTACTGAGATGTCTAGTATGTCAATAGGTCAAAGTTGAATAGTAAATTTTATCTGAGTTATTACGGTTTGATATGAGTTCTGATTGGAAATGGGAGTAAGTCAAGATGAATTTCATTTATAGACTACCTTTGAAGATGGGAAAGAAAGACTTGATCTGGATTGCTATTACCAGGTGAGAAATTTTGAGGACGAAATTTTCTTAAAAGGGGAAAGTTGTGACAACCTATTTTTTAATAGTGTCGGAAACAGTAGTTACGGGGCCACAAATCTGACGAGCGAGTCCATAAATATTACTATTTAATATTTAAGAGTCAAATTAGTGTTTTAATAAATTTTGATTTGATAATTTATGTTATTTGAACGAATATTTAGGTTAAAGTGGTATATCCCTAAAGTCAAGTGGGTTTAGAAAAATAGGTATTGAGACCTCGTTTCTATAAACCGAGCCTGTAAATATTTTATAAATATTTTTGGAGTGTTAAAAGGGTCATTAAATTTTGGTTAAGAAATTTTAACATTTAAATAGTCAATTAATTGAAAAGGACTAAATTGTAAAATATGCAAATGTTGAACTCTATTAACTAAAAAGGGTTAATTGGCTAAAGAATCTTAAATTAATGGATTAATGTGATAATTATACCAAATTAATTAGTAATGAAAAGTAGTCGCATTGCTTTTAATGAATTTTTAAATATAATTAAATGGTAAACTTGTAATTATATAATTAAATTAAATTAAAACATAAAAGAAAAGATGAAAAGAACAAAAAAAATGGCATAATTTTTAGCTGGAGAATCAAAACTCCATGGGAGCTTGAAATAACCGTTCGGCCAAGCTGGTCTCATCTTGCATGGTATGTGATTTAAGGTCGCTTCTTATAATTTTTATATTTTTAAAATTGTTACAATTTGGTCCAGCTAACCTGTATTTTCGTTTTTGAAATTGTTAAAGATTTTTAGATTTTTCCATTGATGAATCTTAGTTATTTTTTATGTTAAATGATGATTTTGTAGTGTTTATTTTTTTAGGACTATTTTGTAAAGTAATTTTATTTAATTTTTAGTTAAAGGATGAATTTGATAAAATATTAAAATTGATATTGAATTTTTGTGAATTGCGAATAATTTTGGATTGTATCAAAATAGAAATAAGTTCGGCTAGCATTGTGTATTTCAAAAAGTTTGATAAATTTAGAAATTTTAGTTTAGGGACTAAATTGCACAAAAGTTAAAATATTAGGGGTAATTTTATAATTTCACAATAAAGTGGGTTATAAGCTAGAATTAATGGTATTAAGTTAATTGGACTATTAATTAAATGAAAATTTTTATTAGATCAAGAAACAAATCAAATGGATTTAAACTAAGGAAACGCTAAGGTATCAGATTAGTCATTAGCTTCGTTTTTACAACTGTTTTTGTCATGGTAAATTCGTTTTTACAATTGATAAAGATGTGATAAATTATTATTATGGTTCAAATAGAAGAATTAATCAAAATAAATGATATAAGAGTTAATATTAATATATTTAGGGATTTTGAATTATAGATTGTCTATTTAAATGTTACTTTAATTAAAGTTCATGGTAATTCGATTATTGAATATAATTCACTCAAGTTTTATAATGTTGTTTCTAGTTAATGGAATTGTATATATATATGTGAGATATCTTTGGTTATTTATATAACAATGAGAATTGCAAGTATTATACATATATATATTTGAAATTAAGAAGAGATTGTTAGTAGTAATTCTAGGATTTGAAATAAATTATTTGTGAATGTAGCGAGTTCTATTGTATACAGAAATGAAGAAGTGCCCCTGTTTGCACGATTGTGCCCCTGTTCACACTTTTTTGCCTCTGTATACACTTCGGTGTCCCTATTTGCACGATTGTGCCCTGGTTCGCACTTCAGCGCCCCTGTATACACTTCGATGTCCCTGTTTTCACGACTATGCCCTTGTTCGCACTTTGGTGCTCCTGTATACACTTTGGTGTCCTTTTTTGCACGTCTGTACCCCTAACTACACGTACGTGCCTATGTTCTGCATCTATGATGCCTTAGAAAATGGAGTGATGACCGAGTATGTGAACCGAGTACTAATGATTTAGACTAGATGATATGGATTGTTACATGGAATTGGTATGGTTACTCGAGTACTCAAGTTAAAATTACTAGTTCATCGGGCTATAGAAAGAGTTGAATTGCAATTTATTTATGTGCTTATATATTATGGCATAATTATAGTAATGGTAAGTGAAATATATTATAATGAGTTTATTAGTTACATGTATGGATTATTACTTTGAGAATATATGATTTATGGCATGAAAAAGTCCTTTGAAATGAATATTGTTTTGATGTATTTGGATTGAAGAGGTAACATTGGAGTTATATGGATGAATAATTTATATAGTGAAATTCTTTTCATGGTATGAACGTGTAATTAAAGATTTACAGAATATATGATATATAAAATTATCTATGATTTAACATAAGAATATGGAATTTATGGTAAGCTTAGTTAAAAGAAGACGAAGATACATGGTAGTCATATAATAGATGAATAGTGAAATTGAAATGTTTGATATATTACATGCTTTGTTTGGGCTAGATTTATATGTATACTACTTCACCTATTAACCTTGTGAAGTATAATGTATAGGAAAAGGAAATTTGGCCTATGATTAAATGAGTTTTCTCATGGTTGTTTAATTCGATGCATTTGGTAAGTTTAAGTTCTTTTATATGAGCTTACTAAACATTAGTTGATTATATAGTTTTCTTTGTTTTATAGATCACCAAAAAGCTCGAAAGGTTAGAATCTTTGTCGAAGCACGATCATACTATCCATCAATCCACTTTGGTAACTTTTGAATATATTGAATTGGTTATAAGTGGCATGTATAGGGTTGCGTGTTATTTTGGTATGATTTGAATGTAATAAGGTTTTAAGTGTTGTTTTGGTGGTTGGCTTGTTTTTGAATGGTGCCAAGTTCATTTTAGTTTATGTTTTTCGATGAAGGCTTGTAAATGATATGTCTTCATATGAGATGATAGTAGCTATGCATACTCTCATGTAGGTAGAAAAAAGATGGTTGTTTGATATGTTTGTGATATGGCTTTTTGGTATGTATATGGTATACTAAATAATGAAAATTATATTGTTGAATAGATTCAAAATTGATTGTAATTGTGGTACATATTGTTGGTACATTGGTTAGAACATATAGGATGATTGATTTGGTATATTATGAGTAAGTTTGGAATGAGTTTTGGTCTTATGAATGTTTGTGAAAATGGTGTGTATTGATGTGTAAGTTTTAACTTGTTTAAGGGGTTTAATTTGGAAGCACACGGCCTGAGACATTGGCTGTCACACGGCCATGTGCCACACATGGTCACCTCACATGGTCGTATGTGCTTTGTTAGTTTTAGTGTAGGTTTCGCACTGTTTGAGACACGGGTTGAGACATGACCGTGGGCATCAAGTTAATAAGTTACACAGTATATGACACGGGATAGGGCACGATCATGTGTCCCTACTTCAAATGCTCACACAATCTGAACTGTATCACACGACCTGGTCACACAACCGTGTGACCCATGTTTTCCAAATTTTCAAGTTTTTCTTAAAATTTATGTTTTAATTCCTTTTGATCCCTGATTACTTTCAAAATAATTTTAGGGCCTTGTAAACCTGGATTATGGCCCAAGTGAATATTTATTTTGTAAATTGATATATGTTTATAAATTAATTGAATTTTTGTTTTGACTCAAGATAGGTTGTTCTGTTTAGTTCTATAACACTACAATCCTTAATCCGACAACGGAGATGGGATATGGATGTTACAACCCTAAAATACAATAACAAACCTGACAAGTACAAGAGTACTTCGTGAATCCCACTATAACCATACAATTATGGATACTTTGCAATCTGGTATGAATTTTTATGAGCCAACCATAGTTTGCACCATTTACTTCAGCCGATACCATCACCGTGTTATCATTTTTTTATACACCAATTATCATGCACTTATCATACTTAATCTTCCATATCTTGTTAACTGAGGAATCCTTCCAATCAATTCATGAATCTCTTATCCCATAATACTTACCTAACAGAACATATCTTCAAAAACTACTTCCCACACCCCTTATCTTAACCCATGCTCTTATTTCAAACAACTGCCCACTAACAGAATCTTGGGTGGATAAATATATATGGAGGATACTTACGCAAAGTTTCATACCATTGGTTCACACTTAGATATACCCTGATCCAGTTTTGTACACATATTCATATTGATAATTCACAAGGTATAACAACCAGTTGAGCTCCATATCCTGCTATTACAAAATCTCATAATTCACAATAGCACTAACTCCAGTTCAGAATAATTTTAGAAGAAGATGTGATACCCCTTACTTTTCATACTAGCAAAACACCATAACAAATACCGTTCTTGACATACAAATACACATTTCTTTTTCATGGAAAACCCTTAAAACTTTATTCAACTCTTATTCCAAAGTATATCAATACCTTATCTTGGTTATACTTATTACAAAACTACTAGAACTTGTTCATATCTTACCATAAATGCAGACATTCACATTCATAGCTTACCATATATTCTTGATAGTTTACACCACATAGAATTAGCAGAATACACCATACAGGCAATTAGATAGAACACGCCACTAAAGCGATCCATTTGGAATTTTCCACAAAGGCATCCCTTTCAAAGTTTTCCATAAAGGCTATTCTTTTCAGAGTTCACTACAAAGGTTATTCTTAATTATCGTGTTTACGATATGGATTTTCCTAAACTCATATTACGTGAGGTTTTTCCATCATCATCCTAGGACATGTTGAGAACTTTATCAGGTAATCACCATTCCTTAATTCTTTTTCAAAGGGTGCCATGACCATGGATTTTTCCTTCAGAGTTTGTGTTTTCAGTCCTAACGGACTCCATCAGACACCATCGCTGTGAACAGACACAAACTCTTTAACAGACTCTTTATGCATTAACATAATCTAAATTCAACCTTTTACTTCACTAACATACACCCAAACAGAACACACCTCTCCTTCATACATATACGTACTCAGCCACACCTCAATGTTTCAATACTTGTATACCAATCATCACATACTATACTTTTCATGACTTTGGATCCAGAGTTTAATCAATTTCTTATAGGCATACTTCGAATATGAATAGTATACATGTAAGAGTTAAAATAAAAACTCACCTGATTCTCACCTATTACAGTTCAAAGCTCCAGATTTAGATATCCATCACAAACTAGTAGCAACCATTGCTTAGAAACATAATTTCACCATTAATACTCTCATACAAGCAAATTAATTATCATTTCAATTGCTGACCATCTCATGCAAAAACCTTATACTTACAATCTTACTATTTATTTACCAAATACAGATTTATCCATTCAGTACTTAACATGCAGAATTGAAATACTTACCCTAATGCGGAGTGACTAATGATTAAAAAAGAACCTTAGCCTCTAGATTATCGAGGTAGGATACATTTATATTTAAGGAAGGTTTTAGCATATACCACTTAAAGAAGAGGAAGAAAAAGAAAGAAGAACCCCTTTCAAAACATATTCTCACCTATAAATATGAATCATCTTACTTAGTGGAATTTAACAAATATCATGCGTATCAAAACTTGCCTTCTTATTGGCTTATAGTTTCTAAGAGAAATATAAATAAGTTCCCTTAATCAAACTTATCAGGCTAAACTATACAGTTGGTTTCTAACTAGATCTCTTAAAATCTAACTAGAACAGTATTCCATACAATTTAGGCATACTATACCTTTGGCGAATACTCATCTTATATTTCCCTTTTATCCCTTAACATGGATGTCTCCTTAATAAATGGTAAAATATTATAAAATCAAATTCTTACTTACAATTATGGCAGATACTATACGCCCATACGTATACGCTAAAACAATCTTTTTGGCGGATAATGTTACGTTAGACATACTATTTACTACTATAAGCCGAAACTTTGGATTCGTCAGATCTGGGGTGTTACACATCAGCCCATGATTTGTCTTGTCTTTGACACCCTTGAGTATCGAACCAAGATTTTTTTTCTTGTTTCTGCTCATCACTCTCATTGACAGTAGAGAGCTTAGATCGCTTTGGGCAATCTTTTACCCTATCTGGGCTTTGATAAAAGCAGTAACTTATTAGGCCATTCTTCTCTCATGGCTTGCCTTACTTAGCTTTTTGGGTCTCGCCATTCTTTTTCACCTTGTCTTTGTTTCCCCCACCATTACCCTTGGGTTTGAATTTAGGCTTGGAAGATTAAGACTTTTTCGATTTCTTAACATTTAGCTCAAGAAGCGATTTAGCAATGGTCATGGTTTTGGAGAGTTCTTCGACCCCCCAACATTATAGTTCTTACTTAACCCACGGCTTCAATCCATCCATGAAAAAGAAGAATGTCTCATCTTCACTCAGATTAGTGATTTGCATCATTAACTTACTAAATTGTTTCACGTACTCCCTAATTATGCCTTGTTGCAAAAACCGACGCAACTTAGCCCAAGCCTCCTTCTTGACATATTCTGGGTAAAATTGTGCTTTAAACTCATCTGTGAACCTACGGTGCCACCATAACAAAACAACATCAGTGAGATAAAAAGAAGCAGTGTTTACCTTAGCACCGTTATCCTTGATGCCTATGTCATGAAAGTATTACTCAATCTCCCATAAGAATTTTTCCACCTCCCTTGTAGATCTTGCCCCCTTGAACTTCTCCGGTTTGGGAGCGTCAACCTTATTGTTCGATGTTCCACCCAACACTTCTTTTCCCACATCAACACAACACAAAACAAGCTCTCCCTCAAGCTCCTCAATCTTTGTGTGCAACTTCGCCATTGTGGCTTCGTTATCTGCCTTTATTTCCATCATAATAGCTTCAAGAGTCTTATTATTTTTCGCCAGCTTCACCACAGTGAGGAAAGCTTGCAATGCATCCATATTAGAACTAAGGGCCTCTGCCACATACTCCTTAATTTGCTTATTCTCTAAGCCAAGCTCCTCTATGTGTCCCCCCATCATCTCGAGAGTTTCTTTAATGCCCCCTATGGACTCGTTAAGATTGACCACTCGGCCTTCTAGGGCTGACAGCATATCCCTCGAACAGCTAGCTTTCTTGGCCCTTCCACAGGTTTCCATTGGTTCAACTTGTTCGGCAACTTCTTTCGACATCTTTTAATAGTGCCTTTGCAACCTTAGCTCAAATACCAACTGTCACGGGGCCAGAACTTTAGTCTCACAATCTCTGTGGTATTAGGCGATTTCTTCGCTTCAAAGTGTAAACTCGAAATTATAAAGGATTCTTCTAGTAATTTTTACCACCTTTTTACGTAAAAATAATATTAATCTTGAGTATTTGTTAATTAATTAAGTGGATTTTTCTTAAATGTTAATAATGGACATGAATTTATAAAGTATGTGAATTTGTGCCTTTTTTATATGCTTTTTTGCATAAAATTGCAGTATTTCATGTTATGTATTAATATGTTAAATTTACTCATGCAATGGGACCATAAAGTTGAGTTTATTATAATGTTCCATGTACATGAGATATTATTCTCATTTGTTGGATGGCAAGACCAAACTTAATGGGTCATCAAGATGCCACCCTAACCCAATAAAAAATGATATATGTTGGTCAAGTCTACAAGCTAGTTGGGTTATTAACAGTCCAGTTCAAGAGAAGAGAGGCCCAACAAGAAATCAATTTTGGGGCAATTATTTGAAGTTCCTCACAATTGGAAAGACATAGGAAATCGGTACACAAGATTTACTTGAGAAACCGTCCACCCCTTGCATGATTTAAGCATGAAACATGCTTGAATCAAGCAACCAAATAACCTTCTCTTCCACATATTATGGTTGGCTATAGGAAGGAGAAATCTAAGGGATTGTTGTTGTTATTTTTATTAAACTTTCCTACCTTCTTCAAGTATAAATACCACACCTATTTCACCTTTTCAATCATCCCTTACTCATCCCTTCATCCCTCATTTTCACAATATTCTTCATTCCCTCTCTTGTTCTCTTCATTCAGTACACCTATCATTCCATTTTTCCTTAAGTTTTTAGCTAGCAAAAGCTGTGAAGAGATCATCTCTTGCCAACTAACTTGAGAAGCCATTAGCAAAGGTGCAACAGGAGGAGCAGAAGAAAACACCTTCACTTAAAGTCCGCGAGACTGCCGACTTGAAATAGAGTTTATTATTCCCTTACTTGTTGATTTAAATTAATTATGTTTGCAATGTGTTTTGTGATCTTCACATCAACAATGGTAGCTTAAATTTGTTTAGCTAGGTTAATTGCATTAATTCAATGAGATTTGTTTGATTCATGTTTAAAGTGTTTGAAGTGCATGCTTAATATAGATCCTAACCCGACTAAATTGAAGGTTCATAATAACTTTAACTAGGTCTATTATCTTGCATAGTTTTTAAGTTTATGTTATTAAACTGTTTCAAATCTAACCTGTCCCTGTTACTTCACATAAGTACTAAAAAACCCTTAGTTTAATATAATCAATAAAATGCATATTTCACTAAGTAAAAAAGATTTCGAAAGGACTTAATTTAGTTTCCAAACTCATGAAAGATCAAGTTACCATGAAATATTTTTCAAACACTATTAAGCATAATGAAAATTAATCAAGTTGATTAATGTAGTTATCCTGTCTATTCATGTTATTGATTGTTGAAGTTGTGTTTCTACTACTAAATTCATTCATACATTTAGATAATTTTCATACTTAGATTAAAATTGCATTAGGGATCAATTTTGCATCTAGTTTAATCACCACCACTCAAATTATTGTGTTTTTATCACCAAATTGTTAACTTATAATTTTACAACTAATCGATTAACATGCACAATCCTCCATTTACTTACTTATTACTTGAACGACTGTGTACACTTGCACAAATTGAGCGTTACAAAAACACCTAAGTCAACCTAACTCCCAACAATTGAGGATTCAAACAGAATTCCTCCAATGTACCAACGCAAAGCGAAAGTAACTCAAAGATGAAAGAACTTGAAAGATGAACAAAGCCACAGAAAAACGAAAAGCATTAGAGAGAATGTTTGAGTGAATGCTCTTAAGAATTCTATTGCTCAAAACTGAAGTGATTTACAATGAGAGGGAGAGGCCTCTATTTATATTTAAGCCTCCCCAAATTCAACTATACAGATTAAATTACATCAATGGCTAAGATTAAAAGCTATTACAAAAGTCATATCCAAGATTGCATATCTTTAAAGATTACGTTCTATATTTTCTATGATTTGTAGATGAGCCTTCAATCTCTACAAGCAATGGACCAATCCAGTTGAGCCAAATTACCTCCTTTGAACATGATGGATCACACAAGTGTGTCGTGGTTGCAGGCTCTCATGCGTAACCCATGACAGTAAGCTTTTTTTTATGTTCGCCAAGTTGACATGCATTTTGTTATTTTCACTTTTCTTTTTTACCCTTACATACTAGCGTGTGGCAATTCATATTAAAAATTAAATATATGTATCTTGTCTATTTTTTTATCCAGATTTTTTTTCAATTATAATTTTATTCAACTTTTAAAATTTTGAAATAATCATATTGGACTTTTTACTATCAAAACAAACCCAAAGAATCCAAACCAAACAAAAATCATGTCTTTAACCACGGCCCAAATAAATCAAGGCATGTCTGTCAAAAGTGGAAAAAAAAAAGCAAAATACCAATCTAGAATTATATCCAGTCACAATGAATAAACTGGCAACCATCTTCATTTCTGAAAACAACATTTCCATGTCGATTCCAGTTCCCCGAGGTGACCAAATGATGCTACCAAAATGAAACCCCAGATCTCAGCATCTTCTCCATCGATTGAGTTCCTTCCGATCCCTATTCAAGCTCCCTTTCTCTTTGTATTTCCAGGTAAATTTCTTCTCCCCGCTTTAAGCTCTCATTTGTGATTAAATGTGCCATCTAATTCACTGATCTTTGAGTATACTTGAATCGAATTCTTTGAAAGTTAAATGCAAACTATTTGATGTCTTTGATATAAGCCCTAATTTCTGATTTATCAACACTATTGGACTAACATTTCTTGATAATCGTTAATGCATCACCTTGTATTTCAATCCTCCTCACTCTCATTTAGATCCCCAATCTCACTGCCCGAGTGCATGCACAAGCTTCAGTAGTAAACGGAGATGTAATCTCTTTCCCAAAGTTACATGTGAAACCACGCCTCTATTGTTTCTAGCAACCTGTTAGAATTGTGTGACCCAAATTCTAAGAGATTGCTTGCAAGTCAAGTTAAACAAAAATATATTTTCTTTCTAGAAGATTTAGTATTTATTAGTATAATATATTTAGCATTTATTAGTATAGTTTATTTGACTTACTAATTTAGCCTATAAATAGGCTCCTTTACAATCTTAGTAAAAGAGACACCCATTAGATTAGAACTCATAACACATTCAGAGAATTTTGTGTTTACGTTTGAGGGTTCTTTGTTTTTCGGGTTTTCGGGGTTTAGTTTTTATCTCCATCTTTTGTACTCTTCATTCTTTTGCCATTATAGTAAAATTATCTTTGCCCGTGGTTTTTTATCCTCTTTTGAGGGGTTTTTCCACGTTAAATTTGTGTGTTCATCTTCTCAATTTCTTCTACTATTTTTACTTGTTCGTTGCTTAATAGGGACGATCCTAACAAGTGGTATCAGAGCTAGTTTAACTTTCATAGATCAGCCCGGTCAGAGATGGCAGCAACAAGGTTTGAAATTGAGAAGTTCGATGGTGAGACAAATTTCAATCTGTGGCAAGTTCGGATGATGGCAATTCTAGTTCAAAATGGCTTGAAAAAGGTTGTTACAGGGAAAAAGCCTGAGAATCTAAATCAAACAAAATGGGAAGAGCTTGATGAAAAGGCCTTGTCTGCAATCCAGTTGTGCCTCGCGAATACAGTATTGCAGGAGGTATTGATGGAGAAGACCTCATTCGCCTTGTGGAAAAGGTTAGAAACTCTTTATGCGACTAAGTCTCTGGCTAACCGTTTAGTGTTGAAACAACGTCTATTTACGTTTCGCATGAACGAAGGTGAGCTTCTTAAAGATCACATCAGTCAATTCATTACTCTTTTAAATGATTTAAAGAACGTTGAGGTTCATATTGACAATGAAGATCAAGCTATGCTATTATTGTGCTCTTTACCCTCTTCATACAAGTCTTTCAGGGAGACCCTGATTTATGGCAGAGATAAACTCTCGTTCGAAGATGTGAAGGGTCATTTGTTGAGTAGAGACAAACTCGACAATGAGTTTGATTTGAATAGCAAAGCAGATAGACAAGTTTCCGTTTTGGTAGCATCAAAGAAACGAGACAAAAGGTGTCGCTATTGCAAAAAAGTTAGGTCACGTCAAAGCAGATTGTTATAAACTGCGAAATAAAAGAGCTGCTGAGAGTAACGAGGAAGATGTAGCTGGTGCTAATTTGGTCGATGAAGGCGGTGATGATTTCTTGTTAGTGTCAACGAGCGATAACTCCAAGCTTACGTCTGAGTGGATCCTAGATTCAGGATGTTCTTTCCACATGTGTCCCAATAGAGAATGGTTCTCCACATACAGTTCAGTTGAAGGTGGAGTTGTGCACATGGGAAACGATTCATCTAGTAAAATAATCGGTATTGGTACTGTTAAAATTAGGATACACGATGGGACGATTAGGACACTCTCAGATGTCAGGTATGTACCTGATTTACGAAAGAATCTCATCTCCTTGAGTATTTTAGACTTGAAAGGATGCAGAATCAACATCGAGTCGAGCGACATTAAAGTATCTCGTGGAGCTCTCGTTTTGTTAAAAGGTAAAAGAACTGGCAGTCTTTATATTCTGGAAGGTTCTACAGTGACCAGTGAAATCGGACGTCCCTCGTCCATTACGGAGTCAAAGTCAACTCATTTGAAGCGGAGGCAACTTGGTCATAGGAGGGAAAAAGGTATGATCGTTTTGTTGAAGAGAGGTTCTCTTTTGGATGTAGGTTTTGAAAAGTTAGGGCACTGTATTCGTGAAAATCAGACCCGGGTTAGTTTTGATTTGGCAGTGCACAAGTCGAAGGCTAGAAGTCTTCCAGCTTCTAAGCATAGATTCGACTCAGTTAATTCCCTGCATAGTTCAAGATAAGCCCGTGGCGGGTTTTGGCAAAGATGGCATTGAAAGAATTTGTGTCAAGGTGGAGATTGTTAGAATTGTGTGACCCAATTTCTAAGAGATTGCTTGCAAGTCAAGTTAAACAAAAATATATTTTCTTTCTAGAAGATTTAGTATTTATTAGTATAATATATTTAGCATTTATTAGTATAGTTTATTTGACTTACTAATTTAGCCTATAAATAGGCTCCTTTACAATCTTAGTAAAAGAGACACCCATTAGATTAGAACTCATAACACATTCAGAGAATTTTGTGTTAACGTTTGAGGGTTCTTTGTTTTTCGGGTTTTCGGGGTTTAGTTTTTATCTCCATCTTTTGTACTCTTCATTCTTTTGCCATTATAGTAAAATTATCTTTGCCCGTGGTTTTTTATCCTCTTTTGAGGGGTTTTTCCACGTTAAATTTGTGTGTTCATCTTCTCAATTTCTTCTACTATTTTTACTTGTTCGTTGCTTATTCGGGACGATCCTAACACAATCAACCAAGATGTCGATCGGAACTGATGGCGATTGTAGGCCAAGTTAAAGTTAATGCGAACAAACCCATCCTCTGGAGGTCTCCAAGTCACAGACATATTCTGTTTAGTTAGATTCCTAGCCTCCAACTCTTCAATTTCCTAGATATATTTAAAAATCTGTTCAGCTATTCCTCTACCCGAAGTATATTTTCATTCGTCTACTCTTCTATTTCTTTCAGTCGAGATTACCCATATCGCGCAACAAAAGAATTGGCATTGATAGCTCGAGGCTCTTTGAAACACCCAGGTAAGCTAATCTCATTCTTCTAGATTAACCTCCGAAATGACCCACTCAAGATTTAATTGTTTCCATACTTCAATTGATACAGGGTAGTCTCTAAAAACATGGCCAGTGGTCTCCACCCCCTCTTTGCACCTTGGGCAGATTATGTTCACTCAGCTTTTTATGTTGTTGATTAACTAGAGTTGGTAGAAAATTTCAGGAAACTTTCCATAGGGTAATTTTATGTTTTGCCGTAAGCTTAAGGGTCCAAAGTCTTCTGTAAAATTTAATCATGTCATTCTGTAACTCAATAGAATTATGATTAGTTGTATGTTCAAGTAAAAGTTTGTATCCACTCCTAACCGAGTACTCACCAGAAGGCTCACCCCTCCAAACCACTAAATATCATGTTCCACCAAAGCTAAAGGGATCCTCAAAATTCTTTTCGCATCCAGCTCAGAAAAGGTATCTTCAACAACTCCAACTTTCGATGTTCTGGTACAACTATCAATTAAGTCGGAAACCTTTGTTACATAACAATTTCTGATAACCCCATGAATTAAATAATTTTCAGCTCCTGGGATCCAAGCATCAACCACAATAGAAATCTTATCCCCCTTCTCCACCCGCTAACAAAGCCCCTTCTCATAGAGTCCCTTTACTACCCAAATACTCTGCCAAGTATAGGAAGGTAGATTCCCTAACCTTGCTTCCCAAAAAATCACAATTTGGATAGTATTTAGCCTTTAGCACTCGTGCTAACAAAGAATTCTTATTACAAATTAGGGGCCAACCCTGTTTTGCTAACAACGCGAGATTAAATTTTGCATCCTCCCCTTTCTTTTAATTCACATAAACCATTCCAATCACACCAATGTAGGCCCATTTTACTATGACCTCTTTGGAACCAAAATTAAGCCATTATGCTTTCTAAGTCTCTACAAAGCGATTTCGATAAAAAAAACCACGTCAAAGAATAAGTCGAAATGGCTTGTAGGACAGCTTTAATGAATACTTCCTTCCCCCTTAATACAAAAATCGGGTGCTCCAATTATCTATCTTCTACTTGACTCCATCTTTTAAAGTTTGAAAAGCTAGCCTTTTTAGTCTTCCCTCCATATTTGGAAGTCCAAGATATCACTCTGGATTATTCGAAGCCCTAACACCTAAGATTCTCGAGACTGATGGCTTCTCACTCTCGGTAGTATTTGTACTGAAAAAAGTTGTAGACTTATCATAATTTATGCACTGACCTGAACTATTCTCATATTCCTTAAGAACCTCCTTCGAAACCTGTGCTCCTCTCCCATTTGCTTAACCAAACACGACACAATCATTAGCAAAAAGCAAATGCGAAATTTGTGGTCCTCTTCGATTTACCTTGGCCCTTTTTAGCAAACCATCGCTGACCACCAATTTCATTACATATAAAAAACTAAGGAATGGACTCAAAGGGTCCCATTGTCGTAGCTCTCTGCTTGGTTGAAAAGCCTTCATAACATGCCCATTGATGATCACCAAATACTTAATTGATGAGATACATCGCGTAATAAGCTCAATCCATGACAAAGCAAACCTTATCATTTTCATCATAACTTGAAGAAAAACCCATTCAACCCTATCGTATGCATTTCTCATGTTTAACTTTTAGGCCATAAAGCCCTTTTTGCCAACCCTTTTCTGTTTAAAAGATTGTAAAACCTCATAGGCAAATAGCACATTATCATAAATCAGCCTCCCAAGCACAAAAGCACTTTGAGCACTTTCAATACAATCATCTAACACTCTTTGAAACCTATTAGCTTATTCAGCTTTTAAATTTAATCATAAGGGTTTAGTCTTATATATTTATATAATTTCTAACTCATATTTATTTTCAATTGTTATTCATATTTTACGAAAAATTAAAAAATATAAAAAATTAAGATAAAAATTTAAAAATTAGTTTATATTATAAAATAAAAAAGATAAAAAGTAAAGAACAAAGAGAACGGAAGATCAAAGAGAGAATGTATTTTATTGATCAATCGAAATATTTACAAAGCTTCTCCAAAGTCTCTATTTATAGGCATAAGAAGTATAAATGAAGTAGAGATTTACTTCTAATGACTATTAGAATAGTACATTAAAACTTACCTTGATCTTGATGGACATCTACTTAATAAGATATTCATAACACTCCCCCTTGGATGTCCGTTGGTAGATAATATGTTTCATTAAAACCTTACAAAGATAAAAACCCTACGGAAAAAAATTCCTAGTGAAGGAAAAAGTGTAACCTCCCAAAATCGGCCTAGACGTTATGGCTAGATTGAGAAGGTTACATTAGCCATCGAAATGGCTAAGCTAACTTACATTATTTTTGAAGACTTTAAATAAACTCATTTTAGAGAAAACTATAGTTGTACTTTGAGTTAGTTTAAAAGCATTCATTCATTAGGTCATGTATGCTTAGGATTCATTTTATTGTAGATAGTGTTGTTTTAGAAAAACCGTTTGCTTGTCATTCTTCTTTAAAAAAAACTCGATGTTAAACTAATGTAGCTGAAATTAGGGAATAATGTCAAATTTTACTTAACCCCGATGTCATGCATTTTTCGGTTATTATGCTTGATTAATCCATACATGTAAAAGGCCCCAAATAAAAATCTACTAAGCCACAAACTAGAAATAATTAAAAATTACAAACCAAAACCAATAAAGACTTAATAATACTTATTAAGAAAATAATCTAAGGTCCAAGGTGATTCTTCGAATGCCAAGTCTGATCCTAATTTCGAGGTTTACTTGAAAAGTTAAAAACTATTAGGGGTGAGCTTATGAAAAGCTCAGTGTGAGTCAAACAATTATTTAAACAAACATAAATATCGAATATAGTGAAACAGATTAGCTTTAACAGAAGAAAATAGAACCATTATAGAAATTTCATATCATTACATAGCCATTATCAATATTGATGTCAAACGGTGTATAAGCATGAGTCATCATTTATTCGAAGAACAATCATTAATTTTAATACCATTCAATGCAATGCAATACAACACATATCATATATCAATAACATTCAAATATGTGGTGAGCATGATGCAATACAAAAAGGCTCTTACCAATACCATCCGCTACACACCACGAGTTTCCCTAGAACCCATCATCCGAACTTCAAAATATTATGGGCTTAAGCCCATTATGGTTAAAATCACTGTAACAATATGCAGTAAATTCTGCCAATAAAAATACAAATAAGCTGCCAATAAAAATGCAATAAATCACCATTCCCCTCGGTACTCCAGGTGCAATGCATTAACTACGAATAATGTGGACTTAATATGCTATCTGTACTCTACGGAACTCCTTCGTCAACCATAAAATCCCAACCCAATGCATATATAATATGTCACACAATCTCACACATAATCATTTCTCAATACTTTTCACATTCATTTGACATGCTCAACATGTCCTCAATAATCACATTCTTTCAGTAAATGGAAACAGTGATCCAATCTTTCAAATTAACATTGTGTTGGTATCAATCAATATCATTCAATTTCACATACTTTACGGATTTTCATTGAGCATAAATAGCACCTTTTTCAGTACACAATATAACAAATATCTCATGCGTTTAAATCACACATAAGCCTAATATCTCAACACATTATATCATTCAGTCAAACATTCTCATATCTCATAACTCAGGTATGCAATTACAAACTCAATCAAACATTCATACTATCAAACTAGCAATTTTGCCAACATGTCAATCTTTTAAGGCTCGAAACATACCTGGTTCGACCACTCACAAAATCAATAATTTGGTTATTAAGCCAATCTAATCAGGAAGCTAATTTATCAAATATAACATGATATTTAACATTTTCAAATAATTTTATGAGTTTAGGACCCACACCTTATTCTTCGTTTCCTCGCAACATACTAGCGAATCATCCAATTTTCCTTAATAATTCCTTAAACGAACACTGTATCGATGCAAATCGTACATACAATTGTTCTTCACCTTTACGAATGATTTGGGGCGTTTTCGAATGGCCAATCGTTCAAGAACGTTTTTCCCCAAGCTAGTCGAGAAAAAGGTAATGACACTTTCTTGGCAATGTTTGAGATCGATCTTGGAGTTCAAGATTTTAGACTTGGGGTTGATTTTAATGAGGAAAAATGATAGCAATATGGTGGAGAATATTTAACAAATCTTGTGGCAAAAAAGAAAAAAAAAGAAAAAAGAAAGAGATGATAAAACTAGGTGTAAGCGATGACAACAATGGAGGAAAGGAAAAAAAATTAAAATCAAAGAGAATGAGAGAATGAGACGAACGGCTAGGGCAATGAGGAGAGGATTAAACGGCTATTATTAGTGAAAAATTAATATTTATATCTAGGTTAACTAGGCTTGGATGGCCCACACATTAAAACAATGGGTTTTTGTCAAAAAAATTAAATTATTTTTATGGGAATGGAATTGAAGTTAGGACCTCAAGGATAAATTCACTAATGTTTAACCATCAAACTAATAACTCATTATTGATATAATTTTGAAATATTTATTTTTAAAAAATAAGACATGTCATAAACTAAGGTTTAAGGAAAAGTTTGCAAAATAATAAAAATGGTGAGAGAGAAGAGATTTGGACTTAGGTTTCAAGGAACATTTCACTAACACTTAACCAAAAAACTAATACCTCATTTTTTCCTAAAAATGTATAGATAATCTCAAAATTTTAAGCATGACCACTCTCTCTCAATTCACAAACCTAATTTTACTAACCCCAAATTTTTGGGATATTAAAAAGAGTACATATATCTATAATACACATAATCTACTACCTTATTAAAAACCTTACCAAGAAAACCCAATAGGATAAAACCTTGATTAAGGGAAAAAGAGTATAGCGCGTATTTACTTCCCCTCATAAAAACATCACATAATATCTCATATTCTATGTATTCAATCTTGAATACTAGTTTTTCAAATGACCATTCATTTTTATCAACATTCTTTTGAAAGTCATGAGTGAGGGAAAATTTTGGGGCAAATATATTTTGATCTCTTTAGGAGTTTCAACAATAATCATAACAAATTTTAATCATGATCCCTCTATAAAATTACAAATAGGTATTTTGGATCATTTTATAATCCTTTCAACTACTATTGACTAAGCTCAATTTACCACATATGTTCAATTATTTCAATTCATATAAATGAACAATTTCTCAATAATTTTAATATGCTTCTGGCATTCTAAATCCTTTAAGGATTTTATTATAAACTTTACTATATAGTGATTCATAAAAGGTTGTAACAACAATCATTAGACACAAGTTAAATTTTTTATGAACTGTTAGTTTAATAATATATCTAAAGGTTATTACATCCACCATAAAAGAATATTATATCTTTTCGTAATCAATGCCAGAACTTAGCAAAAACTTCTTATTTTATTTCGTTTTACAAAACTACTTCATTTGCACCCTCACTGGCTTTATACCTTTAGATATTTGGACTATTGGTCCAAAAACTCCACAAGTTTAATTGTACTTTAGTTGCGTCTTTCTATTTGACCAATTTACTCCATATCTGTATTTCTCAATAGATTTATTCAAGATCCTCCTTTTATTTCATTGTTTCAATAATATTGCATATAAAACCATTGCTAATCATTTTTATTATCGGTTTGACATTTTCTCAAATTGACATAACTTATCGAGATCTCTTATTTTTATTATTTTAATCTTCTGTTTCAGGTACCTGAATCTCTTCTAGAGTTTTACTTATTAGTTATGTGTTGGGTCTCTTCTAGAGTACCCGCCTCCACTATATGACCATCTAAAAGAATTTTCATCTTTGGAATCGATCAATCTATTATTTATTCTAAATAATTGACCTACTGGAACTTTGATTCAAATTAAAATATTAGATGTTATATAACAAGTGGTTAATCTCATTAAGCTTGTAAATACATCTGGCAGTTAACTTGTAATGAGTTATCCTTATTGAACTTATTACAAGTTATTATTTCTCTTTTCCTAATGTAGGGAAAACTATCAAATCAAAATAGTAATCACAAATCATGTCATACTAATAGTAATCACAAATCATGTCATACTGAATCTCCAATACATTCAAAACATTTAATAATTCAAATAAACTTGTAATTAATATATATTCCTAACTTTCTTTGATGATTCACTCATATTTGTGCGTTGTGATGGAGCAATTGGAATATAGACACATATACAAAAATTTAAAGATGAGAAATATTTAGCTTTTGGCTGAAAATCAATTATAATGGGGAGTATTTATAACTTATTGGCTTGATGCGTAAAACACATAAATCAACATAATCTCATGTTGAAATAGGAAGTTTAGTTCTCATAAGTAATGGTTTAAACATTAATCAGAGGTGTTCAATCAATAATTTCTCTAAACCATTATGCGCATAAATAAAAAACTTTTACAAAAGTTTTTCAAACTCAATCAATAAAAGATTGAGATATGAACTCATGAGTATTAGCAAGATGAATTGTCTTAATTGCATGATCTGAAATTAATTATTTAAACAAGCAATCTTACAAACGACAGGTTGCAAGTTGATAACATATACGTGATTATTTTTTAGATGCATCTACCAAAATCATATAATATCACAACTATCCACATGGTAGATTAATGAACCCATATTCATTTAAAAATGTAAGACATTAAATTTCAACTTTAGCTAGTGAGTTTCTAAAAATCAATTTTCATTTAGAACAAACAAAAAATGAGAATTCTTTAAATTAAAAAATTATCTAGTTCTTTAATAAATGTCCATATGAATTCTCAATTAATTTTCGCATCATATATGACCAAGATGGTCTAACTGGTCCCGCCAAGTAGTAAATGCATTTGTATCAGTAAACTTCTGGTTTACTTTAACATGCGTTTCAATTGTACTAAATTGTAATAAATTGATAATTTTACTATCATTTCTTTTATTTTGTATCCACATATAAGTACTATTGTGACATTTACTACCAGAAATGTCGAAATCAATGTGAAGTCTATAATGTCACTAAGTCAATAAATATAATTTCCAAATAATTATATTCAATATCCACTTCAGGGAATATGCCAAAATCTTCAAATGCAGGGCATTTAGTCTAGTGGTATGATTCTCATTTCGGATACGAGAAGTCTTGATTTCGATTCAAAATGCTTTTAAAACCTTTTTAACAAGAGTTTTTCATAATCAGTTAACTACCAAGAATAATTATTTGAGCCATGCATAGAAACAAGTCTATACTAAATATATCAATAAATGTCACATCTCAAACATAAAAATATGACGTAATGAAAACTAGCAAAATTTTTTCATAACCATCATCATAAACATACATGAAATTTAATTCAAAATCCAATCATTCTAGCTTATAGAACTTTTCATTTACAATTACTCATCTTATTTCTCTAAATAATTAACAAATGGAAAAATATAAAACGTATGAACTACTACCTTTAACAATTCTTTGAACTAAATCAAATCTAAATAACCATAAAATTCATTGGTTTGTTAACATAAATTTGTATGCTAGATATGTTTTAATCAAATATGTTATTTAATTATAAAACCTACTATAATGATATAAATAAATAAGTTAATATTCATTTTCATGAACAAATGAGATGCTTAAATAATATGTAACACATGTTATCAAAACTTAAAAAGAAGATCATTTCAAAATATTTAAACCATATATCAAGTTGATTTAATATTTAAAGACGCACCTTTTTTTTGTTGTTCTACGTTGAGTCTTGACGATAAAAAGTAAGCAAATTAAACTTCAGTAGTAGACTTTGAATCCAATCAAAATCTATTAATAGTAAACTTTGAAATTGTCTCTCTTCTTAAAAAGTTATTGGAAATTATTGTTCTTTTCTTGCGTTCTTCATTTTTCCACTTTGAGAAAGTTTATTATGACAATCCCCCATGACTATTATTATAATCCAATTTACTACATCCATATTAAAGATTATGACTTTCAAATTTATTACATATTGTTACATTCTCTTAGAGGAATGGCTAGATTTCGTGGTTAAAAATTTTTGTTCAATCATAAGCAAAAAAAATTTTCATAATATTACTACCGTAGAAGCACATTTGAATCGTGGAAAGTTGAACAAGTTCTCTCTTGCAAGGTTCTCATCAGTAATATTTTTCCACGTAATTTTAATTGAGAACTTATTCTGAATACTGTAGAGTTATACTCACAGTTTTAAAAAACTTATAACTTCAGGTGCATCCAACCATGACGATCTTTAGATAGATTTACCATATTCTATTACTCATAAGTAGATCTTTCATAGTCAAATATTTTACTTTCAACCCCTTAACGGGGATGATGACAAAAGAAGATCACAAAGATAGTCACGATCAATTCAATTTATAACAAGAGTAATAAATATAAATCAATAACTCAATCCTCTTTTGATTTATATGAAAAATAATTTTTTTTCTCCATTCAAAATCCCAATATGATATCCATTATAATGAATACATTTTAAAACTAATGCATTAACATTACAAATTTTGTACTTTTTAGATATTGATATGTTAGCTCTTCTGGAGCTTTCAACTAATTTTGTACTAATAAATATTAGAATAATATTTGTTTGTTTCAATACCAAATAAGATAAATATTTTCTATCTGTAATGATAGAATTCATTACTACATTCTCATATCCTTCCTCAAAGAATATTAACAAAAATAAAATATCTGGGCATACGCCACATATGTGGCCAATAATCTTCATACGCCACATATGTGGTCAATAATCTTTTATATCACATTGATAACATAGGTTATCTTTTACCCTTTGAAGAGTTATCTTGAGAACTCTCATTGTTCTCTTATTTATTACTATGTTCTCACTTTTAGTGGTCCAGTAATAACCGAGTCTCATAATCTTACTGGCCATAGTGAAGCCATTGGCATGTGTCCCACAAATTCCCTCATGGACATCTTCAAGTATTTTTCTGGCTTCAACAGCATCTACGCATCTCAAGAGCACTTGATCTTTTCCTTTTTTTTGTATAGAATGTCTCCATCAAGAATAAATCTCGCTACCATTCTTCTGATTGTTCTTTTGTCGTTCTCATTTGCTTTTTGGGGATACATTTGATTCTTGATGTATTCTAAGACATCATGGAACCATGGCCGTCCATCTGGCTCTTTTTCAATGCTGAAACAATGTGCAGGGACTTCATATATGCTCATTTGAAGAGGCATTATTTCTGTTTCTCTGTTTGCTTTGAACATTGAAGCCAAAGTGGTCAGGGCATCAGCCAATTGGTTTTCTTCTCGTGGGAAGTAATTAAAAAAGTTATTTCTTTAAATTCTTTAATCAGTCCTGCCACTAGGTTGTTGTATTTGACTAATTTCGAATCCCTCACTTCCCAATCTCCACGGATTTGGTATATCACCAACGCTGAGTCCCCGTACACCTTTAAGATTTTGATGTTTCGTTCAATAGCTGCACGAAGTCCCATGATACAGGCATCATATTCCGCTATGTTATTAGTAAGAAGAAGTTTAATCTGGCAATGAATGGATAATGGTTCCCCTATGGCGATACTAAGACTGCTTCAATCCCATGCCCCAATGCGTTCGATGCACCATCAAAGCTCATCTTCCATGACTTTTTTTTGGTAACTCGCACTCTTTTTCTGTAATGCACATTAAGTCTTCATCCGGAAAATCAAATCTCAATGGCTCGTATTCATCCATTGTTCGAGTTGCTAAGAAGTCAGCTATTGCGCTTTCTTTTATCAACTTTTAGCTCACATAGACAATATCGTATTTTGATAGCAGGATCTGCCATCGTGCCATTCTTTCTGAGAGTGCAGGTGATTCCATCATGTACTTTATTGGATCCAGCTTTGAAATTAACCATGTCGTATGATACAAGATATATTGCCTGAGTCTCCGAGCTACCCAAACTAGAGCGCAACAGTATTTTTCAATGGACGAATACTTTGCCTCATATTCATTGAACTTTTTGCTGAGGTAGTAGATCGTTTTTTCTTTCTTTCCTAACTCGTCGTGTTGCCCCAGTACGCAACCCATTGAATTTTCGAACACAGTCAGATACAATATTAACGGTTTTCCTAGAGTTGGCGGTACTAGCACCGGAGGACTAGACAAATACTATTTTATCTTGTCAAAAGCCACTTGGCATTCTTCGTTCCATTCTCCCGGATTATGTTTTCGAAGGAGTCGAAAATTGGGTCACACTGATTGGTAAGTTGAGCAATAAACCTAGCGATGTAGTTCAACCTCTCTAAAAATCCTCTGACTTCTTTTTGCGTGCACGAAGGTGGTAGTTCTTGTATGGCTTTTATCTTATCTAGATCAACTTCAATACCTCTCTCACTGACTATGAAGCCTAGCAATTTTCCCAAGGTAACCTCAACATACATTTGGCTGGATTGAGCTTCAGCTGGAACTTTCTCAGTCCTTCGAACAACTTCCTAAGGTTCCCAACATGCTCTCTTTCCGCTTTAGTTTTGGCGATTATATCATCGACGTAGACTTTTATTTCTTTGTGCATCATGTCATAAAACAACATCACCATGGCCTTCTGATATGTTGCCCCAGCGTTCTTTAATCCGAACGGCATCACCTTATAACAAAATATTCCCCACATCGTTACGAAAGTAGTTTTCTCCATATCTTCAGAAGCCATCTTTATCTGATTATAACCCGAGAATCCATCCACGAATGAAAACAATGAATGCTTGGTTGTGTTATCCACCAATGTATCGATGTGTGGCAAAAGAAAATTATCTTTAGGACTTGCTCGATTCAAATCACGATAATCCACACACATTGGTACCTTGCCATATTTCTTCGGTATTGGTACTATGTTAGCTACCCATTATGGGTACTTTGAGACTTGTAAGAAGCCAGCATCGAATTATTTTTTGACTTCTTCTTTTATCTTTAACAGCATTTCAGGTCTCATTCATCTTAGCTTCTGTTGAATGGGTTTGCATTCTGGTTTCAGTGGGAGTCTATGGACCACTACATCCTCATCCAATCCTGGCATGTCCTGATACGACCATGCAAATACATTTTTGTACTCATGAAGCAAAGCGATCAGATCATGTCTGGTGTTATCTGAAATGGAGGTCCCAATCTTCACTTCTTGCCTCTTTTCTTCATTTCCCAAGTTACTATCTCAACAGATTCTTGATGAGGTAGAATCTATTTATCTTCTTGTTCTACCATTCTTAGTAAGTTAGGAGACGAGACATAGTCTTCAATATTTTCCTCAGCTTTGAACTCTCTTAACCAAATAGCTTTCTCGAAATCGATTTTAAGATTTGTAACAGGCTTGTTCATATCGTTGATATCTGAGCACTTGAAAGTTGAATGGAAAAGGAAACTATAGATGAGCATCAAAGTAGTGGGACCAACAAGCATGGCATGATGTGAGATATATGCAATGACAGGCTGTGAGGAGAGGGAAAAAATTTTAATGAGAATGAAAATATATATGCAATAACAGGCTGTGAGGAGAGGGAAAAAATTTTAATGAGAATGAAAAGACCATGACAAAATGCATCTCCATTAATGTTCATTTATATGATAAAGAGCAAATCATAAGCTCTTACAAAAGAATCCCTACTATTACTTAGGGACACACAAAAAGAAGAGTGTTAACATTGAGCATTACTCTGGAGAAGATTTAGAAGCTACAAGGGGATCCACAGCAGTCCAATTATTCAAAACGAATCCAGGAGGACAAGGGTGTATCGTTGAAACATCTTTAATTGCATTACTCCCTTTGTCAATGACATTTATACTGACATTCTGAAGACCCCTTTCAATTAATAACAGCGTGCTTCGTGGATTATCTTATCCAGGGTATATCATTCCTGCAGATGTAAATGTTTTTGACAAATGAGGGTACGTTATGGGCTTCCATTCTATTTCTCGGCCTAAGGTTCTTGCGATCATTCTTTCTTGATTTTTCTTCCATTGTTTTCTTCTTTGAGGCATGTCTGGCTGGAACCCCAAACTGTATCGAGCCTTGTGGTGCACTAGCTTTAGAGCCCTGACTATTCCTTACAGATACCTTCCCAAACCTTTCCTTGCTCGGGCTCCTTTTCCCACAATCAGCTCAACTCCCATCTTGGTATTCCTTGACAGCTTAGGCATGGGAATTCTATTTCCTTCAGAAACAAAAGTGGCATTGACAAATTCTAATGATCGGAAGGAACATTCTATTGCATCTTTGCTCACTTCCAAGTACGGTGCATCGGTAGAGATAGATGCGACAATGTCTTCTTCTCCCTCAACAGTGACCAAACAATCATCCATGATAAACTTCACTTTTTTATGGAGAGAGAACGGAACTGCTCCAGCAGAATGGATCCAAGGCCTTCCCAAGAGGCAATTGTATGATGGTGTAATGTCCATGACTTGAAATTTAACATCGTATATATAAGGGCCCACTTCCAGAGGGATCTCAATCTTTCCCATAACTTCTCGTCTTGTCTCATCGAATGCCCTTACTGTGGAATGACAGGGCCTTAAATAGGACAGATCCATCGGGATTCTGGAAAGTGTGGCCAAAGGCATAATGTTGAGTGTCGACCCATTATCGATGAGCACGTTCGGTATTATGTAGCCCTTGCAGCGAGTCGTAATATGCAGTGCTTTTACTGATCCTCTACCGTTTGGCGATATCTCATCATCACTAAAAGAGATGAAATTGTCAGCGTTCAGATTATTCACCCACCTATCAAGCTTCTCAATAGATATGTTGTTCGATACGTAAGCTTGATTTAACACCTTCAGCAAAGCGTTCTAGTGTGGCTATGAGTTTAACAGTAGAGATAAAACCGAGATTTGTGCTGGTTGCTTTTTCAATTGTTCCACCACATTATACTCACTATGCTTGATAAATTTTAAGAATTCCTATGCTTCCTCCTCGTCCACAGGCTTTTTAACTTCTTGTTCAAGCCCAGTTTCATGCTCATCTTTGATCACGTGCATCGGTGCTTTCCCTTTCTGTTTCAAGTCACTATATTTCTTTACCTGCTCGACTTCTTAAGAATAACACCTCCCACTGCGGGTGTAATGACCTACTTCTCCAACACTTCCGATTGCGGTTTCGAACTTTTCACCTTCAGGTATGACAATGTTGACGTCGTATTTCTACGGTATCGCCTTGTCGTCCTTGCAAGGGAAAGGAGATGGTACTTCGATTATCACTTTTTGTTTCACCGGCTCCTTCTTCGCGTCATAATAAATTATTAACGGTCGGTCGGTGCTATACGGAAAACCTGACGATTGATTGTTAGAGGCACATATTTCTCCTCTATCGGCCTCTTCGCCTTTATAAAAAATCCCAATCTCCTTATTATCCATCATATTTTGCAGTAATCTCTAGAACCCCTCGCAGGACTAATGTCGTGCCCCTCAATACCATGGAATTTGCAAAAACTTTGACCTTTTGCATTTCTTCCTTTGAATACTCTGCTAAGATGACAGAGCAACCCCTTTTCAACTAGTACCTCCCAGATTTTCTGCAGAGGTGTTCTTATTTCAGAAACCCATCTTCTACTTTGCCATTTGTCCTCCTCTCCCACTACGCTCACGTTCCCTTCGGTGTGGTTTGGGAATGGGTTCTCGACCGTACCGCTAATACCGTCAAATCGCAGAATACCCGTATCGATGAGTCCTTGAACTCTCCGTTTGAAGGCAAGGTAGTTTTTCGTAGAGTGCCCCTGGTTCCCGGCATGGTATGCACAACTAGCGTTTGGATTGTACCATTTTGGGTATGGAGGCTTAAGGGGTGCCATGTAATGCGGGGATATCAATTGCTTCTCTAAAAGTTTTGGGTAAAATTCTCCATACAACACAGGAATAGGAGTAAATTGCGATTTCTCAGGATTGGGTCTCGCTGGCCTTTGTTCGTTTTTAAGCTGGCCTTGGGAGGGTATAGTATTTTGTGGAAATGTGGCGGTTGGTCTCGGGTTATTTTTGGTGTAAACGGGGTAAGAAGAGTAAGGAGGTGGTGCTTGGTAGTAAGGGGTTTGGGGAGGATAATAGAAATTTGGAGGTGGATAATTTCGAGGTCGGGGTTGGTTTGGATACAAATTAAGGGTATAACAGCTTCCCATTCCCACCATATGGGCTTCTGGTTCTTTCTTCTTCATGGGCACTACCCTTCTTGAACTTTCTTGACCTTCCATTTTACCGCTCCTGACGGCATTCTCTATAAGCTCGCCGGATATTACAATATCCACAAAGTCCTTCGTGGCACTTCCCACTAGTTTGTCATAAAATAGCGCCTTTAATGTGTTGATAAAGAGGACGGTTATCTCCATTTTTGTTAGCAGGGGTTCCACTTGGGCCGAGACGTCTCTCCACCTTTGAGCATATTGTCTAAAGGTTTCTGCTGGTTTCTTTTCCATTATTTGTAGAGTCATTCGATCAGGCACCATATCTGATACATGCTTGTACTGCTCACAGAATGCTGACGCCAAGTCCTTCTAAGATTGGATCTTTTCCCTACTAAGCTGGTTGTACCACCGAAGAGCCGATCCTACTAGACTATCCTGAAAACAATGTATGAGTAGCTTATCTTCTTTCACATAACCGGTCATCTTCCGGCAAAACATGATGAGATGCACTTTTGGGCATCTTGTCCCATCGTACTTTTCAAAATCTAGTACCTTAAACTTTAGAGGCAAAATTAAATCGGGTACCAAACTGAGCTCTTTAGCGCTCAGTGCAGAGAAGACTTCAGTGCCTTCTATCGCCTTGAGCCTTTCCTCTAGGCTCCTATATTTCTCATTTGCATCGTGATTATCCAATTTCAACCTGGTTATCTCTGCTGGATCGTCCAAATCTGGAACGAGTGGATCAGCAAGACTAGCCCCCGGGTTTGATACAAACATTCCTTGCCCTAAATGAGCAGGTGGTACCAGCCGTTGCTTCAGGTCTGTGGGTTCCCCTTGGGTGTACCCTCTTTGTATTGCATGGGTGTGCGGTGGAGTGAATCCTAGGGGATAGAGCGGATCTTAACTGTGATTAACTCTTGACCGAGGTTCCTCGACGTCAGGGCTCTGCATGGGTCCCTTTCCCTTAACTAAAGCTGACATAATTTTCATCATCTTGGCTATTTGATCCTTCTGTTCGAGCGATTCTTCTCGAGATCTCACCATTAAGTCTCTTGTCTCTTGCTACGATTTGGCCAACTGCTCTTGTAATTCCCTTTGAATTCTTTCCATCCTTTCAATCATTTCATTGAATTCAGCCTCCATTATTCTAGCTTGTCGGCGTGTCCTATACAAATGACATGGTTCCAGTCTTGTGGTATTACAACTGTGAATTGTATGTTTTAACCTCAGCGAACAATTATGGGATATGCAGTGAATAAATGAATGAATGCATAAATGCCAAATAAATGTTAATCATGAATGAATATGCAAGAACTTAGTGTTGATTTCAAGACGGCCCCTATTTAGGCATTTCATTTATCAAAAGAGTCCATTACAAAACATTTTTCCATTTTTGATTCAGCCATTACACAAACTTCCTAGCTATATCGCCATATTTCTTTACTCGTGCTAAGAATTCTGATATGTTCGATCTTCGACTTGGAGGGAATTGGCAAATGAAGATTTTAGCTTCTTCCAATAGTTGTACCACGTGCATGGCTACCCCACGAATTTCATTGATCAAACAGTTAAGTTACATTTCTTTTTCTTAGAGGTCCTCTTCGTAAGCACGAATGTCTCTATCATACTGACTATTCTTTTCTTTCAAAGCCCCTAAGAGAGTATCTAGCTGTTGTTGACGATGCTGCAGCATGTCTTCTAAATCCCGTATCCTCTCTTTTAGTTCTTGACATTTAGATCGACTAGTCATTACCTCGGCGGACACAGCTTCATATTCGGCGTTCTTCTTCCTTAACTCTATCATAGCCCGCGTAGCCTTTTCTTCTTCTTTCTTCACTTTCGCCTTCCAGAATTCCATCCCGCCTTTGATGTTGCTTAATTCTTCTTTCTATTCTGCTGATGATTTGCCCAACCCACTATTCTTGATAGTGACTCTTAAATTCTTATTTTCTAAATGAAGGTCCCTTAAGTTGTTTCTTACGACTTCAACTTCTTTTTCAACTTTCTCGGTTTTAGACCTTTCTATCTGAACGTCGATCTTCAACTGGTAATTTTCTTCTTGAAGAGCACTGAGGTCCCTTGACATCTTGGTCTTTTCGCGTTCAAACTCTTGTCTTGCCACTTCTAACTCGGACGACATTTCCTTTAAGAAGGGATTCTGAAAGGCGTAACTCATTGATGAAACTTGCTGACTATTTACCATTCATATCCTCAATACGTCGTAATCTTAAGTGAGAGTATCAGCGTACAGGGCCAAATCCATCAGATGAACTTCCTTCCAAGATTTTGCAGCGCCTCGGACCCTCTTCATATACCCTTCACCCGCAAAAGCAAACTCGGACTGTGCTATCCTCTAGTGGCAGGTATGAATTGTCACGAAGAAAATTGCCTTTGGACTAATATCGGGGCATATCCAACTCCTCCCCGTAATCCGAGTAGTGGCACCCAGTCTTGATCCCCGACCTTGTATAGCAAAATCAAAGGGTGTATCCACGGTGCTCTCCACATTATATCCTCAGCGCGAAGGTTCTAAAAAACTGAAACCCAATGTTGTTCAGTGACTTCCTTTGGCCATTCTTTCTTGAGATAAGCTTCCAACGGGGAAAATGTTTTCGAAAACATATGGAACGATGTGCGCTCTACTTTCCAGAAATGGCTCAAGATCCAAACATTGAGCAACTATGCGCATCCAATAAATCGTCCTTCCCCTTTCCTCCTACAACTACTCAGGGATTTAAAGGTCTCGGGTAGGATAGTCGGGACAGGGTTGATTCCTTGTTTTAATCTTTCGAAGAAATCCACCACCGCAACTTCTATGTGTCCAAGGACTTTCGGGAAGATGATCAAACCGTAAATGGCTAAACCGAATAGATTTACCCTTTTCAACATGTCGGGATGGTTCAGAACCAAATCTCGTAGGGAAGACCATGGAATGCAAATGATTTCATTCTTCTTCTTTATCTGTTTTTCGGCCCATGCGTCAGTCATGTCTGTCAATCTTACTAACTTTTTCTTGAAGGTCATCGGCTTAGGTTCCTTCACATATACTTTATAGAATTGCGCATTTTCAACACGAAGCAAAGTAATGTACTCCTCTATAGTTGGAGTCATATTTTCTCGATTGAAGGTAAAACATTGGTAAGCCTGATCCCAAAATCTAACCATGGCTTGGATCAATCGTTCGTCAACGTTGACAGCAATCAAGTTGGCTATGTCCCCATATCTTTCTGTAAAGATACCCCTAGTGTCCGAGTCCCACTGATTCCAAACCCGAACCAAATCTTCAAGGTTATTCTGGTGAACATTCACAGTTACGTGCTCGAGCAAATTGGCAATACATCCCTCCACTAGACGATCTCCTTTTTCTTTCTGAGTTTTTAGAGACCAGTCCCGAACCACGACATTCTTCTCGGTTGTTTGTATAAGTGACTCTTCCATTAGAAACTCGTTCTTTTGGCAACCGATCTCTAGTCAACACCTTCCTAATATGATGCCTTTAATGCATGATTAAAAAATAAGGCAAAGACAAACAACCTTGATTAGTAATTAAATACAGGTAGAAAAACATGGAAAATTTAACAAATCGTACTACCCAATCTAATTTATTAAATAGACCCAATCTCCTTGTATAGAAAGTGAAAATGCAAAAGGTAAGAGGCGTTCCTCCTGTGCACTTATTTTGGTGACTACTAAACGGACGGAGGTTCGGCATGGCTCTAATTAGGTGGCTCGTACGGTTCAATATATGCGGTTTCGGTTCTATACAGGTACTCGAATTGTTCGTACTATCGTATACTAAAACTAGTACGAAGCCTCGGTCGTAGCCCCTCACGGGCTCACGAATTTAATTCGAGGGATTACATTTACTTATGCCTATACGGAGGGACAAGTTAACTCACGAAAGCATAAGTCATATGTAACTCGAAAGTATTCACTAGCCTGTGTAGAGGGACGAGTTAACTCACGAAGGCATAGCGTTTACTTCCACTTAAGCGGACGGAGCCCGAGTAGAGAGCTCATCTTATGCAAAATGTAAGTGCACGGTGTGTGGGGAGAAACTCACAAACCTTTCGTTTTATTTTTTAAAAAAACTACAAAACTAAAACCATAAAACTTAAAGCTGAAAAACAAAAAGGACAAAAAGGGTTAGGAAAACATTTACAACATAATGCGAACGCATGACTTTGAAAATAAAAATTTGAGGATCACGACTAAATGTTAATTTGAACAAAGAACTTTGAAAATTTTGACAACGCGAGTTTAATTCGACTCGACTCTCAAAAATGGTTGTCCCCAGTGGAGTCGCCAGCTGTAGCGACGTAAAAATTTTGCTTTCGGTCGCTAATTGAGGTGATTATTTGAAAATTTAAAAACCGGCTTTCGGTTTTATTTAAAAAGGAAGTCGCCACCGATCTTTTTTCTTAGGTGTGATCGGACACCTAATGAATCCTTTTTTCCAAAAAAAAATTTATTTTTGGATAACAAAAAGGCCGAGTTTAGATCTACGTCAAAATTTAGAGAAAAATTAGGGTTCGGGAGTCGGTTACGCACGAGGAAGGTATTAGCACCCTCGTAACGCCCAAAATTGGTATCTTGTTAAACATGTGTTGTCTCAAATTTCAAAAATGCGAGTTCAATGTAACATTTAATCGTGATTCGGTTGAAACACGATAATTTTTAATTTTTTTAATTTTTGAGAAGGACATACAGTTTTAACACGAGTCGATTGATGTTCACCCAACATAGCGATGAAATCGATGACTTAATGTTAAATCGGTACGTTGCCTTGCTTATTGAAATAAAAAAACATGAATAAACATCTTTGAAACGGTGAACAGCGAGATGATATAAAATGGGCGGGAAACGAAAAATAAGAGTTAGAAATATATCAAAACAAATAATAACTATGACGATGATATTAAAAAATAATAACAACGTATGTGATATTAAACGTAATAATAGTATCAAACACGAAATAAAAACAATGAATATATATACATAATAATGATATTAAGAGTATGTACGTAATATATATATATATAATTGTGTTAGAAATATACTATATATAATATTTGAAATATATACATAAGATAGTAAAAATATATAACTAGTAATGTTAAAATATATACATAATAATATATAAAAAATATTGAAAAATGTATGTACATAACATATATGAAAAATATATACGTAAGATAATATGTAAAAATGTAACATAGTATTAGAAATATGTACATGATATATATAAAAATACAACACTAAAAAGGCATATATATACATAATATATAAAAATGCATATATAATATAATGTTAAAATATTTACATAATATATACATACATAATAATAATGTTGAAAACATCTATTAATAAGGTTACATAAATATGTACCTATATATATGTATTAAAAAATACATAACAATATTAAAAATACGTACATAGTATATATATACATATAATATAGTTATTAAGAAAATACATACAATATATAGTATTAAGAATATACACAATACATAGGGTATTAAAAAATATAGTATTAAAAAAACATAATATATACATATACATATAAAATATACACTATCATTAATACTAATAATAAATATAGTAATAATATTAATAACAAAAAAATAAATATAATATAATAAAAATATTAAAATAAAGTGATTAAAAATAATACCATGTATAAGTATATATATAATATAACATACACTAATATTGTATATAATAATAATACTAATAATAATAATAATAAGATATAAAAAAAACAAATATAATATAATAAAAATGTTTAAAATAGAGTAATAAATAGTAATAGAGAAAATAACAAAGATAATAGTAATATAATAGTAAAAAAATATAATATTAAAAATAATACTAAATATAACATAATAATAATATAAAATAATAATAATAGTAATAATATAAAAAATAGCAATATATAATAAAAAAAACTTAATCTAATATAAAAGAAGTGAGAATAAACAAAAAAAAGGATTAAAAAAAATTAACAACAGAATTCTGGGGCGGATTTGCAAATAAAAAAAGCTTATTAGAACACGCATGAAAACAGTGGGGGCCAAAAGAGTAATTTTCCAAAGCCTTTAAAACGATGCGCATCATGGGGGATCAATTTGAAAATCATAACAAATTTCAGGGCCAATTTATAAATAAATATAAACTTGATTTAAAACACCAAAAATGGAGAAGGACCGCGCACGCAATTTCCCCCTTTAATTAAAAACACACGGATCCTAGGCGGGTTTGGATCGGGTCGGGTCGAGTAGGCTTAAAACGACGTCGTTTTGGGGTTAAAGGGCAACCCCCAAAACGACGTCGTTTTGGGAGGCTATAAAAGCCCCAAAATTAACAAAAAAAAAATCATTTGGTTAGGAGAGAAAGAAAAAAAAAGGAGAGAAGGAAGAGAGAAGGGAGGGGGGATTTCTGGCCATGGGCCGGTCACCGGTCCGATCGTCGGCGCCGGCCACAGTGCACGGTGGCTGGAAAAGGTAAAATTTTTTATTTTTTTATTTTTATTTTATATTTTTTTATGTTTTGATATATATATATGTGAGAAAATAGGTCCAAAAACAAAACTAAAATGGGAAAAAAAATCACCTTAGGTTTATGCTTCTGTGCTTCAATCTCTGATATTGGGTTCGATTTGGTTATATTCTCTTACTTGAATATTGATGGAATCGATGTTTGGTTTTGAAAATCGAATGCTATTTTATTGCCCTTTTTTGTTTGAACTGCCGAATCCATTTACAATACTTTGTTTGGCTTTTTATAGCCATTTTTTACACTATCTGTTTCCCTAGATTTTGCTGTTTGCGTGTTCTCTTTGTCTTGTAGGGTATGGCCGGTGGAGCAGGTGGAGCAGGTGGCCATAGCAGACGGTCAGGGGTGATTACGGCGCTGAGGTAGTTTAGGGTTTCATTTTTTTGAAACCCTAAGTCTAGAGTTGGGTAAAAAATTGGGCCTCTTAAGTTTGGGCTAGTTTTGAGTATTGGGTTTGGGTAAGTTTAGTTATTGTAATTGGGTAGTGGGTCTGGTTGTAACTGGGTTTTGAGTTATTTGTATTCAGGCCTGGGTAATTTGGGGTGGTGGGCTAGGTAAATTTTGGATTGTAAATGGGTTTGGGTTTTGTGGGCAAATTTTGGGCTTCTACAGCAGTAACTCTGGAAGGCAATCAACAACAACTTGAGTAGCAAATTTAAGTGGCCATCTATTGCATTGGTTGTTGCTTGAAAGGGGTAAGGCTTGGTAAAAGGGAAAAAAAATTGTGACTTATGAAGAAAAACAATTAAAAGAGAATAATGTTGATAACATGTTATAAAATAAAAAGATAGAAAATAAAGAATAAAGTGAATGAAAGAGCAAAGAGAGAGTGTGTTTTATTGATCAATTGGAGTATTTACAAAGCTTCTCCAAAGTCTCTATTTATATGCATAAGAAGTATAAATGAAGTAGAGATCTACTTCTAATGACTATTAGAATTTAAAGTACATTAAAAATAATCTTAATCTTGATGGACGTCTACTTAATAAGATATTTATAATAATTTAAAATATTAAAATATTATATCATTTCATATGCATCAATATAATTTGATATTTACTTAAATTAAGTGAAACATATCAAAATTTTGATTGTAACAAAATTTAAATTATTGGGTATTGGAACTATTTCGACTATCATGCTTATCCCATGATGTTTTATCATAATTCCATTTCGAACTTTCAAATTATGATTAAATAGTTTAATTATCGAACGAATCAAATTCAAATAACTTAATATAATATTCAAATAGCTTGTAAACCCATTGAACTCGAGTTTAAATATAAATAATAGATTTTTAATTTGAACTATGGTAATTTAGTCTATTTTTACTAAGTAAATTAACTAAATCTAAGGAGTTTGAAGTTCTCCTTTTGGATTCAAACTCAAATTTTGAAAATAAACCCAATTTCGAAATAAGTTAGAACTTTCTATATCTTAACTCGATTCAATTGCATCCTACCAATGAAGTTTCTTCCAACACCTTTTAAAAATTCCATATAGCACATCTATAAAAAAATTAAAATAATATTTATTTTAAACCTTTTTTGGTAAAAATAAAATAACATTAAGCGATATTATTGAGTTAGTAGATTAACCTTTATAAAATTAATATAATTTGTTTGAATTAAATCCCGCACAGAATGAGATAGAACTTTTATAAATTTTATCTCCATAACCTTAATCAATAAAAACACGTGAAAAATAATTAATAATTTCATAACTATGTGAATTTAACAAACTCAAATTCAAATTGGTATTATAATATAATGCTGGAATCTAAAGTAAGATTTAAAACACACAACTACGACAAGAACAATAAAGAGAGCCTTTTTCAACAACCTCAAAATCTCATGTATTTATTATACATCTTCTTTTCAAAACAATATAGTAAAAAAATATTTACTTTCTAAAAATACATTATATTATAATCAATTATTTGTAATTCGATATTTTAAAATAAGATATTAAATTCAAAATTTTTATAAAATAATTTACGCAACTCCAATATTCAACATAAGGGTCTAAAATAAAATGTATAATAATATATTAATAGAAATTAAAAAGGTGGAAAGGAACTAACCCTTCATGTTAAGGTAATGTGGAGCCCACTGCTGCTAACCCCTAAGAGTGATAGCCGTCCAAGACACACCTTTATCCATTAGATAATCGACACGTGTCCCATTTTGGTGAACCTTTCTCAAAACCCTGCACCGACCCTCCCCTATGTGCCCCCACGTTCCTCTTACATCACATAAAAGAAAGAAAAACATTTCAGGATTCAATTTATGCTGGACCCCACCCCACCCCACCACACCGTACCATAACCCCGTTCAAATCTAAACGCCGTCAACTTCCTAGGTTTCCGAATTCCCTCCGAGCCTTCAGGTTTGGCTCCAACCCTCAGGCTCAGACTACATCGACGTTTTATATATTCCCATCATAAAACCCTACATTTCCTACTTCAACTCTCACACACCTCGATACTTTTTGGACACCGTGAGAATCGGAGACCGAGAATCCGTCTTTTTAGGGTTTGGTTCGGATTTTAATTTTTGTAGCAATGGCGGATGATTCGGAGAGTAAGCAGTCGGCGGTGGAGTCGATGATGGAGAAGATCAGCGAGAAGATTCACGGCAATGATTCATCGTCATCTTCGGATTCGGATCATGAGAAACCGGCTTCCCCTTCCTCCGTTAAGGCTAAGATTTATCGGTTGTTTGGAAGAGAGAGACCAGTTCATCATGTGCTTGGTGGTGGAAAACGTACGAACTCTTAACTCTCTCATTTCAACTTTTTTTTTCCATTTTTCAATTTTCAAATTTTATTATGGAGATTAGAGCTTTATGCTTTTAATTTTGCTTGTTTTGTGGACTTGATGTACATGAGAGTAAAAAGATAGTCCAGTTACGTTTAAAATGGTTTACTTGGATTCTATATTAGTGGATCTGTATTTTATTTTATGCTTTTATGATCTGTTTGATAGTTTAGAAAAATGCATTGCTGAACTCGATCCCATTTTTTATTTTTTATGGATTTTTTTTGGAAAATATAAAATATTTGTTTTTCTTTGAAGTTTTGCTTGATAATAAAGCCATTAGATGCAACCTTAAAACATTTTAGGTCTTTTGCTTTTTTACCTTTTTTCTTGTTTGCATTCTGGGTGAATAGATTAAAGCATAGATCAATACTGATGTTGTATTTTTTCATCTTATTTTGTTGGTAATAATTTGTGCAGCTGCTGATGTGTTCTTGTGGAGGAACAAGAAGATTTCAGCTGGTGTCCTTGGTGGAGCAACTGCAATTTGGGTCCTTTTTGAGTTGATTGAATACCACCTACTTACTTTAATATGTCACATTTCGATACTCTGTCTTGCACTATTGTTTTTGTGGTCCAATGCTCATACCTTCATCCACAAGTAAAGTTTTACAGTCTTTGCAGCAAATTTAGTTTATTTGGTTTTTTAGACTAAGGTATTGTATGATTTCTTAAAGACACCCACCCATTTTCTTTATAGGTCTCCACCTCGCATCCCCGAAATTCATTTGCCAGAGGAGCCATTCCTCCAAGTTGCCTCTGCATTGGCAATTGAACTTAACCAGGGATTGAAACTTCTGCGGGATATTGCATCTGGAAGAAATCTGAAGGAGTTCCTTATGGTGTGTTTATTTCTTGTGTGTATGGGGATATGCTTCATCTCAAGTATGGGTGGGAGAATTACTTATGTTTCCATTCGTTGATTTGAATTTTCAGGTTATAGCTGCATTCTGGGTTCTGTCAATTGTGGGAAGTTGGTGCAACTTCTTGACCTTGTTCTATATATGTAATGACACTGACTTTTCTTAGTATATTTATCTATATGATATCATATACTGAAGTTTATTTATCTTTTATATGAAATCAGGTTTCGTATTGCTGCACACGGTACCTGTATTATACGAGAAGTACGAGGATAAGGTAGATCCATTTGCAGAGAAGGCTGCAATCGAGGTTAAAAAACAATATGCAGTTTTTGACGCCAAGGTTCTTAGTAAAATTCCAATGGGCCCTTTGAAGGCCAAGAAGGTTTAACAAGGAAAGGGGGGTTCAGTCTCCACCTCTCCGGCAACATTTGGCTAGTTCTGGGATGTGGTTTTATGTGCTGAATTCACATTAGCTAGAGGCATTTCGTCCTCAAATCAAATTGTTCACAAATGTTTTGGTTTGCAATTCAAAATATCATATATGAGTAAGAGGCAATATCAGTTGTTAGGGATAGGCCAAGCTTACAGATGGCACCACTATCAGGTGATGATTTTATTATGACATTTTGTTTCATTTGGATAACAATCAGCTTTTTTTTATGTATGTTTTCCTCCAGATTTTGTGCTGTTTTATGACCTTGTGTTGTTTCCTTGTTCTTATGCTACTATGAAAAATTTCCTTATGGTTAGCCCCCCTAAAAGTTAATCGTGGCTACAAACAAAGAGAGAAGCCATACTTTTGAATGATATTTGGATTGGATCACTAGAAGAGACATCAATATCTTTTCCTTTTCCGTATGTCAAGTGGGTCTGGTTTTCGAATTTGGTTCTTAAAAAGGAATGAATGTGTGTTGTTTTGGCTATAAACTGGCGAAAGATATCAGCAGAGAGGGGAGGACTTCAATGAGTGGAGACCTCACTAACACAAAGGGAACTCGTAGGATGCTGGGTTACTCCATTTTTTGGAGCGTCTTGAACCTTCGGCTACCATCACTTCTCCACCAACGGGACGCTCCAATTCTAAAACTGAATTTTATGTATAAAATTTTAATACTTCCAACTCGATCACAAAATAGAAAACTTCCTCCCGAAAAATATTAATTATAATATTATATTACATTGATCTTTACATAAAAATTAAAAATATCTTAAGAGCTTGTTTGATAACTCGGTGAATAAATTCAATTAATTAAAATATTGAGAATATTAAAAGCCATTTAATTCATCTTTTTCTATAGAAGGATAAAAGGTTAAAGTACCCGCAAGATACTTTTATCATAAAGAATGGATCTTATTTTTTATTTTAATTGCATTTAAATTTTAAATAAAAAAAATTTATTTACAAAATCATAAAACATAAAAATTAACTTCATTAAACAATAAATATTAACTCTATTTCAATTTGATATTAAAATTTTTATAATAATACAAGAATAGTAGATGAACTAATTTAAATTTGTCACAATAATAGATAGCCTCTAAAGTACATTCACCAAAAGATAAGTATATCATAAGTAGTTTGATTAAGAAACCTCTGAGATACATACACCAAAAATATATTGTATGTAACTTATCATACATTAGTCAATCTTTAGTTTACTCTTTTAAAAAAAATCTTGAGACTATATATCCTTTTAAGTAAAAAAACCATAATCATAAATATTTAAATTAATTACTTTCATTTAATATTTAAGTTTTCAAACTATAAATTTATATTTTAGTAAATATCGATCATTTTTTATAATTCAAATTCAATACATATTGAATTCAAAATTTAAAATTGAACATATTTTTAATTTATCAAACATTATTGAAACTTAAATAATTACAAAACAGTTAAAACTTATAAAAATTCAAATAAAAAAATTAAAATATATAAAACCAAAAAAGGAGTATTTTGGGTGATTTTCTCAACCAGGACAATGCATATAAAATAATTCAAGATTGATACATCTTGTTTAATATTACAAGCTTTCGAGACAGATTTTATATAATTTAAAAATTAAAACAAAGTCAGGATGGCCGAGTGGTCTAAGGCGCCAGACTCAAGTTCTGGTCCTCGTGAGAGGGCGTGGGTTCAAGTCCCACTTCTGACACTTTCCTAATGTTTTTTTCTTTTTGGGTCAGTTTTTTTTAACTTCTCTCTCAGCTAAGCCTGGGCTAGTTTTATTATTTTGTAGACTGGGCCAGCTCTCCAAGAATCATACTATATGAATCAAAGACAGACTATGGCAATGGCAAGAAGTGGTAAGCATTTGCCACACATTCATTACCAAAAAGAACGACATATGGCCGACATTTCCAACATGCAATGTTTTTGGTCCCCTCTCTAACGTAAGATTCCCATCCCTAACTAGCTTACTCACTTGTCCGGAATGTTCTTTTTTTCAACCAAAACCATGATGTTGCTTTTGACTAATGAAAATCTTTGTCAAAACTACTGTTGAAATTTATTGTAAATCTAAACGAGCCTAGTAAATTTCTTGACATTGCATTTAATGGTGGAGAATCTGTGCCTGAAAACCAGCAAGTGAAGACATATCTTGATGATAGGCTAAGGTTTGTATAGGAGATCACTAGAGAAAATAAAAACTGGTTCTATTTGGACACGGTCACAATTGTATTATAGTGCTTCTTTGAAGGTATTAAAGAAGCTCTCTAAGAAGAAGACAACAAAAGTTTGCAGAAAGTTGATTGCATTGACTGTGGAATTTAATTTGTCCTAACATATATAGCTTCTCCATGTGCCCCTTCCCTGTCTTGTCTACCTTGTTTCATGCAAGAAACACTGGAAAGATCCTCTCTCTCTGTCTCTATATCAACAGTTGCGTGTGGATATCTGTTGGAAACGTGATGGGCCGAAAATTTACTTTTTATTACACACTCAATATATTACAATACGAAGATTACAAATATTTTCTCAATGACTAGATAGTCTAGCTGCTGCTAGATTTTAACTCACTCAAGGTTTGCTAACCTTCTCACTCTCACTCACGTTGCTTCTCTTATTTCTTTTTTCTTCTCATTTTTCTTCATTACAACACAAGTTCAAGCCTCTATTTATAGGCTGATAAAGTGACAACAAATGTGGCTATTAATCCACTTAATTTCCAGCCACAAAACATCTCAATAATGGAGCACTTTGTATGGCTAAAATTTCAGCACTTTGCATGGCACAAAATTGCTCCACGTCTCATGCTTCTAGATTATGCTTGGAGTGGGTTTGATTTCTAACACTCCCCCTCAAACCCAACTTTCATACCGAGCTTCTCTTTGAATTTGTTGAATGTCTCAACTTTCAACGGCTTTGTAAAAATATCTGCCAGTTGATCTTCTGTCCTGCAATGGACCAACTCCACGTTTTTGTTTTTCACTTGCTCTCGGATAAAATGATACTTCGTATCGATGTGCTTGCTTCGGCTGTGCGACACCGGATTCTTGACAAGTGATATAGCGGATTTGTTGTCAACGTAGATGGTAATTGGACCTTCATTTGAAACACCTATTTCTCCCAAAATATTCTTCAACCACATTGCTTGGCATGTACAAGTTGCTGCGGCCATATACTCTGCTTCACATGTTGAGAGAGCAATTGTTTGTTGCTTCTTTGACGACCATGAAAAAACTGCGGAACTGATGTGGAATGCATATCCGGAAGTGCTTTTCCGATCATCCAAGTCTCCCCCATAATCGCTATCTGAGTAGCCAACTAATTTTGAATCTTGTGAGTGGGTATAGAATAAACCATGGTTCATCGTACCTTTGATATATCTCAAAATTCTTTTTGCGGCAATTAAGTGGTCTTGCTTCGGCTTCTCCATGAATCTGCTCACCAATCCTACTGCATATGTAATATCTGGTCGTGTGATTGTCAAATACCTTAAACTTCCAACGAGACTTTTAAACAACGTCGGATTTATCGACTCCCTTGTCGAATCAACACTTAGCTTCATCCCTGGATCAGCTGGCGTGACTACTGGCTTGCAATCCTTCATTTTGAACTTGTTCAAAATCTGCTCCGCATACTTCTTTTGAGAGACAAAAATTCAATCTTGCATTTGTTTCACCTCGACTCCAAGAAAGTATGACATCTCACCGATATCTGTCATTTCAAATTCTTTAGTCATAGCTTTCTTGAAATCATCAGACATACCTGGATTGTTTCCGGTGAAGATCATGTCATCCACATATAGGCATACGATCATGATATCTCCACATCCATTCTTCTTTGTGTACAGGGTGTGCTCGTGCGGGCTTTTGATGAATCCATTTCTTCGGAAGTACTCGTCGATCCTTGTGTTCCATGCTCTTGGGGCTTGCTTCAATCCATACAAAGCTTTCTTCAATCGGTAGACTTTGTCCTCCTTTCCTTGTATGCTATATCCAGGTGGTTGTTCTATGTAGACTTCCTCCTCCAAGTAGCCATTCAGGAATGCAGACTTGACGTCCATCTGATAGATTTTCCATTTGTATTGTGCTGCGACCGCTATGAGAAGCCTAATTGTGTCTATTCTTGCGACTGGAGCAAATATTTCATCATAGTCCACTCCTTGTCTTTGCTTGTAGCCTTTGGCGACTAGTCTTGCCTTGTATTTCTCTACTTTTCCTTCTTTGTTGGTCTTCGTCTTGTACACCCACTTGACACCAATCGGGCTATGTCCTTCTGGCAGACTTGTTAGCTCCCACGTGTCATTCCTTCTTATTGCAGCAATCTCCTCGTCCATGGCCTTCTTCCATTTATTGTCTTCAATTGCTTCTTCGTATGTCACTGGATCACATTCTGTCATTAGACAGAATAGTGAATAATCGAACTGCGTCTCTACAGGTTCCGTAGAATTGTAGATGTCGTTGAGACTCCGTGTTCTTGTGGGTGCTTCATCTGAGCTGCTGCTTCCGCTGCTGCTGGTTGGTGACGAAGGGGCTGTTGTACCAGGACTTTGATCATCGCCTTGTTCTTCTTGGTTATTGTCGTCTTCGTTGAAAAATAATCCTTCCACTTTCTTTTCTTCTTCACTCCATCTCTAGTAATCCGCTTCATCGAACTCGACATCTCTTGAGATAATCAATTTCTTAGTAAGAGGATTATAAAGTCTGTAGGCCTTACTTCTTTTGTCATAGCCTATAAAGATACACTTCTCTCCTCTATCGTCAAGCTTTTTCCTCTGTTGCTCAGGAACGTGTGCATATGCAATGCATCCAAAAATTTTGAGGTGTCCAACTCTTGGCTTGTGACCGCTCCATGCTTCTTCTGGTGTCTTGTGTCTTACACTTTTTGTTGGACATTGATTCAACAGATAAACTGCGCATTCAACGGCTTCAGCCCAGAAAGTTCTCGGAAGGTGTTTACCTTTTATCATGCTTCTTGCCATATCCAGAATTGTCCGATTCTTCCTTTCTGCAACTCCGTTTTGTTGTGGAGTGCGTCTGGCTGTTAACTGATGAATGATTCCATGATCCTTGCAGAAACTTTCATAAAGCTTTGCAGTATACTCGCCTCCTCTATCGGATCTGAGTATCTTCAAATATCGACCACTCTGTTTTTCCACCATTGCTTTGAACTCCTTGAATTTTTCTAGGGCTTCCGATTTTGCTTTGAGAAAATAAACCCAACATTTTCTGCTATAATCATCAATAAAAGTTAGGTAGTACCTGTTTCCACCGAGTGATTCAATGTCGTACGGACCAGATATGTCGGTGTGTACAATTTCCAATGGTCTTCTAGCTCTTCGAGATTTTCCTACTTCAAATTTCTGCCTATGCTGCTTTCCTTTGACACAGGCTTCACACAGTTGATCTGGATGATTAATACTTGGTAATCCATTCACCATATTTGTCTTCGACAACAGCTTCAAGCCAGAAAATCCGAGATGTCCGTACCTTAAGTGCCACAACCATGATTCATTCTTCAGATCCGTCTTCATGCATTTTACTTCTCCAGACTCGATGTCGAGGGTGAAAAGACGATTTCGCGTCATATCAACTCGAACAACTAATTCTCCACTTTTGTTCCTGATGGCGAGTGAGCGGTCTTTCATATGAACTTCATATCCTTTTTCTAGGAGTTGACCAAGACTGATCAGGTTGCTCTTCAAAGCTGGTACGTAGTAAACGTCTGAGATGTACTTCTTCTCTCCATTCCTTTGTGTTATAACAACCTTGCCCTTTCCTTTGATTTCTGCATGTGAGTTGTCTCCAAAAGTTATTTGTCCATGAACTGTTTCATTTAATTCTGTGAACAGCTCCTTTCTTCCACACATGTGGTTGCTTGCACCGTTGTCGAGATACCACACACTTCTCTTGCGATCTTCATTTTCTCCGTAAGTGAGAAAGACACTTGATTCCACTTTTTCGTTGCCTTCTGCTGCGACTGCTACATGGTTTCTTTCATCCACTTTGTGTGTTGATCTGCACTCGTAACTGAAATGTCCATACTTGTCACAGTTGTAGCATTGTACCTGAGATTTATTTTCTTGAAATCTGCCTCGGCCACGACCTCTAGATCCACGTCCACGGTTGGATGTTTGATAATCTTTATTTTCTTGATATCTCCCATATGATTGATTTCCACGTCCTCGTGATCCTCTTCCTCCTCTGTTTCCACCACGGTAGCCTCCACGGTATCCTCTGCGGTTTCCTCTTCCTTGGTTAAAGTTATTACTTGTTTCTCCGTCGTCGACGGACAACTTGCTATGCAAGGCTTGATCAAGATTTTCACTATCTTCATTTAGCTTCATCTTTTGCTCATGGGCTTGCAGAGAACCCACAAGTTCTTCGAGCGACATCTTTGACAAATCTTTTGATTCTTCGATGGCAACGACTACGTACTCGAATTTGCGTGTGAGTGACCGTAGAATTTTCTCCATCACTCTTACCTCGTCAAGAGTTTCTCCATTTCGTTTCATTTCATTTACCACCGATTTTACACGATTGGCATAGTCATCGATATTCTCGGAGCTCTTCATTTTTAACATTTCAAATTCAGCTCTAAGTGACTGAAGGCGTACCTTTTTAGCTTTTTCTACACCTTGAAATGATTTTTGCAAAATCTCCCATGCATTCTTCGCGTTCTTCACATCTGATATTTTCTCGAAGGTTGATTCATCCATACCTTGAAAGATACTATTCAAGGCCTTTTGATCCTTCTTTCGTGCTTCTCGTAACGCCTTCTTAGCGTCATTTGATAAAGCTGCTTCTGTAGCGGCATCTCCGGGCTCGATGTATCCTTTTTCAACGATCTCCCAACAATCTTGCGAACCGAGCAAAGCCTTCATTCGAATGCTCCAATTTCCATAATTTGTCTTCGTCAATTGTGGAACTTGTAGCTGAATTACGTCGCCCATATCGACTTGTTAGATGAACACCAAAGGTACTCCGAACTGGACACGAACCGGACACGAACTGAACTCCGAACCAAGCTCCGAACCGTAGCTCTGATGCCACTTGTTGGAAACGTGATGGGCCGAAAATTTACTTTTTATTACACACTCAATATATTACAATACGAAGATTACAAATATTTTCTCAATGACTAGATAGTCTAGCTGCTGCTAGATTTTAACTCACTCAAGGTTTGCTAACCTTCTCACTCTCACTCACGTTGCTTCTCTTATTTCTTTTTTCTTCTCATTTTTCTTCATTACAACACAAGTTCAAGCCTCTATTTATAGGCTGATAAAGTGACAACAAATGTGGCTATTAATCCACTTAATTTCCAGCCACAAAACATCTCAATAATGGAGCACTTTGTATGGCTAAAATTTCAGCACTTTGCATGGCACAAAATTGCTCCACGTCTCATGCTTCTAGATTATGCTTGGAGTGGGTTTGATTTCTAACAATATCGGCAACACATCCTTTCGAACGTTCACACCAAGGCAAAAGGGTTCGCAAAGCGAGTTACTGAATTAGTGTTGGATTTCAGATTAACTTATTGTGTAAAAATGATTGATTTTTGTCAAGAATTGTGAACTACTGCTGGTAAAGATAACCATTGGAATTAATATTGAAAACTTTTAGCTCCCCATCAATGCTATATCAAGTGTAACATATGGTGGGACAACTGAATTGTCCTTCCTCCATGTCCCATATATTGAAAAAAATATTGGAAGAAAAGGCACAAACAAGCATGTTTTTTGTTTAACTTTGGAACCTCTCAAAATGGTGAAATTTTTACCATCATCATCCAAAGATGTTCTCATTTCTTGTAAGAGAACAATGGCAGCATATAATTTTCAATGTTCAAATCCCAAACTTCCATGTAAATCTAATCAATACCGTACCATTTTAGTTTCATAAGCACGAATCACAATGAGGGAAAGAATCTGTGATTCCATCCATGGATTGGTGTAACCTTATAAAACAGTTTATAGATATAATATGAAAGTTCATTTACATTACTAACAAGAAGCTGGAAAAATCCATATCACATTAGTTTAATTCTTATTAGTTTAAAAGAAAAGAACCTTGCTGTCGTTCATAAACATCTAAGAAAGAAGAAGACACATAGATGAGACAAAATAAAAAGTTGACACTTGATCAGCTTCCACCCATCATGCAGCTCTTTCTTTATTCTGCTATCATCTTTTTTCTCATATTGAGAGCATGAATGAATCATTTTTCTGAAATGAAACAAGGCAAAAAAAACAACATAAGAATCTGTGATGTTTTTAGTAAGTTTAGGGTTTAGAATTAGTTATTAACAAAAAACTTGGAAAATACCTATTGATCTTTTGCAATGAAGAACAGCCTCATAAATAGAGTTTTCAAGATGGCATGAAGCACCCATTGAAGCACAAGGTGTAAACTGCTGTGGAGATGCCTGTGGTGAACCGTTCCAGCTCTTAGCTCTCCCCATCATCCTCCTCTCAATGTCATCAACCCTGGTACTTTTTCTCGAGCACCCTAGCTTATGGCACAAAGGTCTGAGATGTTCAAAAAGGCTTCTCAGGACTTTCTTTGTTGATTTCCTATACTTTCTAACAAAGCAGCAACCACTCCTCCCCTTTGGATTCTCAGTTCTTGAAGTAAAAGGTGGGGTTTGTATGGAAATGGAATCTAAGGTATTACAAGAATCTCTCTTTGATGGATCAATATAAATAGGTCTAATGAAGCCATTGGTGAAAAGCTCATCAGCATGAATAATAACAGGTTCGGGAGTTTGAGCAGTAGCATCAAAATTGAAGTTCTGGTCTGTTAGAAATCTATTTGACGACTCTCCATAATAGTACCCAAAAGATTCTCTGGGGGACTCAACCAGGCCATCTAAGGAGGTTTTATGGTCAGAAAACCAACTAGAAGAAAAACTCTCAATGGCTAAGGGTTGTGAGCTTTCCATTATCATCAACCATTAATGTGTTTTGAATGGATTTAAAGAACTTATATAATGGGTAGCTTAGAAATGACCAGAAAACCATGGTGACCGCGACGGCATACATTGTCTATTCTGTCAAAGTCAAGCAGGAGACAAATGGGCCAAAGTAATAGACTGTAGCTTTTGTGTTCTTATCTGTTTTTCTTATATATATAGCTAATCCGTTATTACAAGAATGATCTGTTTGTCAAAAATGGTTCCCTGTAAGTTACCCATTAATATCATTGAATTCATGCCTGTGATGAGAAAAATGCCCAACTTTTGAAATGGTGTCTTGGAAGATCCCTCCAAGCTTTTTATGCTCTTCCAGATTGATTTTACCATATGTATTGTTGATAGGATTTGAAACTGTATAAAAAATGGCTAACTGTTTGACTGACAACCATGAAACTGAAGTGGTCGTTATACGCAGCAGGTAAATTGAAAGAGTCGGTCACAAGCGGCATTAGAAAAACATTGCTGCATATGTGTCTGATACTGATGCTTTGTGTTTTGAGTGCACAAAACCATGTCCTCTCTCATGCAAATGGAGCGCATGGGAACTAACAATGAATAACAAACACACACGTGTACGTAAACAATTTTCATCAACAACATATATACCTGGCCCTTTTGTAAAGACTAAACACAGTTATTAGCAGTAAAAGTAACATGCACGAGACAATTCCTTCCTTTCATTTCTACAGCAAAATATTAGTCTCTAACATAGGTACATGTGAAACATATATGTAAGTGACACACACCAATTAAAAATTAAAAAACTAGATAAAATAAAAAAGGCTTGATTTACTTTTTGATCTCATGTATATAAATTAATTGGTTCACATTTTAAGTCAAGGGAACAAAATCTAATATAGCTTTTCGTTAAAGGTTTCTATAATATTTTTACTAAGAGTGGATGTAAATAAGAAATATTTGCGCTCAATTTGAAATAGGTTAATCTAGTTAGATTAATAATTTAGGTAGGGTTTGGATGTGTGGCGGGGTGTGCTGTAGTGCAGTACGTTTAGCCTACTTTCTTTTTTTTTCACGTTATAATATCTAATCTCACTACCACCATTATTTTTATACTAACTACAAATAAACGCATGCCCGTCTAAACCCATCATTAATGAATTCAATTCAAGTATATTTTATGTTAATTTGAGCAGTTTGCATGACCGAGTTAAAAATTAGAGTATAGGAATCAAGTTTAATAAAGTGAATTTGAAGAATTTGAGTTGACTTCATACAACTTGATTGCGTGATGAGAAAATGAGGAGGGACCATTTTCCAAATAAAAAACAGGAATGAAACTTTCATACATTATATTACAAATGGGATTTTAAGCAACCAAAAGAAAACAAGAGAAACAAACAAAAGGTTAGAGTATAATTCCATGAGGTCTTATTCTTTGCTCATTAACCCTTGAATTGTATATATTTCTTATACTCTAGGTTTTTCAATTTTTTTTAAATTTCAGTCCTAACCTAAATGGTAATAATTAAATTTGTGAGGTCAAATTCTATTATTAGTCTTGTACAGTGCATAAATTATAAATTTAGTCTCTATTCTCCAATTTGACCATTTTTAGTTCTTACCATTTTTAAATTTTTAAATTTCAATTTAGACCTAAATGGTAGCCTTTAAGTCTATTAACTAAATTAACGTAATTTTTTTTGTAAATATTATATGAAAATAGTAAGGTAACATAACATTGCACGTTAAAGTATAAAAACTAAATTGACAACTTACACACAGTACATGAACTAATAACAAAATTTAATATTTTTTTAATATGAAAATAACACTGATATAACATTACGCGTTAAAATATAAAAACTAATTAACATATGAAAACTAAATTGACAACTTACGGTACATGAAGTAATAGCAAAATTTGACATTCTTTTTTAATATCTATAGCAAAATTTGAAAATTCAAATAAATTAAAGGAATATATTTAAAATGTTATATGTGTGAAAGCTAAATAATTTTCTAAGAAAAAAATGGCTTAAAAGATATGATAAACAAAATTGAATTACGAAAAAGAAGTAGCATGTGGGGGAGGTGGCATTAATATTGCTATTTGACAGAAAAATGAAGCAGCAAAGGGTATTTGGGGAGGTACAAGATGAAGGCAGTACAGCTTAAATGGAGGATCTTTACCAAAAGGCTATGCAATGGGAAAGTAATATTAAACAAAAAAAAAAAAAAAAGGCAAAAGGACAGGGGGTCCTAACTGGTCGGTCTATTAATGGATGCCAAAACTTTTCCCACCCTTAAAGTCAGTAATAATGACAAATGTTTATAACACACCCATTCCATGCAAAATATATCTCGACTTTGTTTAAGTATCGATTTAAATATTGATTTTATTATTGCTGTTAAAATAAATATTAATTTTGATATTAATATTAAAAAAATACACCTGTCCCTCCCCCTCTAGAGTTGAGAATAAATTCGAATGCATTTAAAATGTGTGGACAAAAATATTTGAAAGGATAAATAAGTTTAGACAAGAATACATCTGTTTAAAATATGATTCAAGTTTGAGTTTTATATTTGAAGTAAGAGTTTGATCCTTTTTTTAGTTGTGTAAGTTATTATATTGTTATATATATACATATATTGTCGAAACTATTTTTGAGTTTGAAAAACAGGGATCGACTTTAAAATAAGGTATGGAGTCGCCATCGATCTTTTTCGAGGTGTGATCGGATCACCTTGATCATTTTAATAAAACATTTTGATTTATTAAAATAATGATTTGGGGTCTATGAAAATCGAGAAAAAATGTTCGGGAGTCGGTTACGCACGAGGAAGGGCTAGCACCCTCGTAACGCCCAAAATTGGTACCAATTGACTAATTAATGTCCTAATGTTGAAAATTTGGAAAAACATTAAAATACGATCCTTTAAAAATGTGTGAACAACTCGAGTTGGATTTTAAGATCCACTCATTCCAAAGGAATAAAATACCACGTCCATCACGTTAGGACACGATATTTTAAGCCTCCAAAACTGAGCTCACTTTATGATTTCCAAAACACACAACGAAATCTTAAAAGGGTACTCCATTATTTGGCCAAACGGAAAATCGAAACTCAGCACGTTAGAGCACGATTTCTCGAATTTTTAAACACGAAACATTGCCTTATTTTGAGAGGTTTTTTAAATGAGAGCGGTTATAAAAGCGACGGAGCACATTTATTCGGTTTATTTGAAAAAAAAATGAAATGAACAATTTAAGGTGAATAAGTGAATAAACTCGATCATAAATCAATACACGAAAATGCAAAAGCAAAGTAACGAATATGGAACATGTACATGACTAATATACTACACCATTTATCAACAATTATACAAAGATGCAAAATATGTAAATTAAAACACACAAAAACAATAAATAAAAAAACCAACAAACAATACATGCAAAACTTTAAAATTTATTATAAAATAAATAAAAATAATTAATGCATAAAATATAAAGTTTATCACATAAATAAATTTTAAAATAAATGTTATAAGCTGAAATTTAAAATTAATGCTATACAAAAAAATTTAAAGCTAAAACAAATATAAATATAATGTCAATTATGTACAAAAAAAAATGTATGCCCATGCAAAATTTGAAAATAAGTAATGTGTATGAAGTGAAATACCTAACGAAAATAATATACATAAAATAATAATGGATGAGAGTGTTAAAACACACACACACACATATATATATATATATATATAGTAAAATAGGATCTTTAAGAGAAATAAATTATATATAACTAAGTTTAAAAGAAAATATAAATACGAAACAATCATAAAATTGAGAATGTACATAGGTTGAACTAATTTTAATATAACTATATGTAAATAATAATATATAAGGATAATTAAATTAAATATTATACATAACTTTAGAACAATATGATATAAAAGAATGTCTTAAAATAACTATATAATTAAACAAATAAGGGAAAAAAACAAATGTAGGTAAAATACCAGATTGAAATGAGGTAAAAATGATCAAAGTAATTCAATATATATATATATAAAGAAATTAATACTAACTAAATTTAAAAAAAAAGAATTACATATTGAAAATGAAAGAAAAACTCAGTTGAAATAAAATCAAACTTAAAGGGATAACTAATAAATAAAATAAACCAGTAAAATAGAAATAGGGGCCAAAGTGCAATGCGCGTGGCGAGGACTAGAAACACAAATGTTCCCAACCCCAAAAACAACACCCAGGCGCGGACTGAATCGAAATGGCGCGCAAACTTCAGGGAAAAAATGAAAGAAACAGAATAGGGTTAAAATAACAGGCAGTACAAATGGGAAGGAGTAGCCACGAAAATTACCCATTAAAGGGGAAATGCGCGTGGCCCAAGTCAAAACACGCAGACTACTTTCATTTTTATCATTTAAACCATTTTTTTGTTTAAAGAAAAATTTTAACCTTTTGTTTTTTAAAAAAAAAACCCTAAAAACTTTATAACATTTTCTCAACTCCTCCACTTTCCCTCTATTTCCCAGCCGAAAGGCTAGTGCCCAAGCCTTCCGTTTGCTACCAGCGAAGGCCCTCCGACGGTGTGAGCACGATGCGACCCCGGTGAGCTCCTCCCTCTCTCCCTTATATTTGGTATTTGTATCATAAACCCGAATGAAAATAAAAAAACGTAATAAAATAGAACTAAATCACCTTTGAAGTATATTCTTGATTGCTTTCTATTGATTTTTGTATGTATTTTGTATATAATCCGTGCTCTATTTTTCTGGAAAAAAAGGGGAAAAAAACCTCCCAACAAAATGAATATTCATGGCTTTTTATAGCCATATTTACAACTGATTTTGCCTCTACTCGTTGTAGGTATGGTGAACGTGGAGGAGGGGTACACGGACGTGGGACGCTGGTGTGTGGTGGTGGAAAACGTGGGTAGTGGCGGTTGAATGTGGGCACATGGTGGCTGAAGGGAGGCAACAAATCTAGGGTTTCCCTCATTGCTGAAAAGTTTTGTGGGCTAGGGGTTTTTTTTTTTAAATTTAGGCTTGTTTAATTTGGGTTTGTGGTTTGTATTTTGGACCGGGCAAAATTTGAGCCCTACAGCTGCCCCTCTTTGCTTATTGTTCTGTAACGAAAATGGAGCAAAGATCTTAAAAAGGGCCAATTTTTCCCGGTCTCACTGGTTTTCGACTTTCTTTTGGTGCTTTTATTCCTTTAAGTAACCTCGTTCCTAGTCCATTGCATCTTCAGAGGTGTAGGAATTGGTACTTTGACCTACTCCGATGTAATTTCAAGGAGATAAGGTTAGCTATGATCTGCTCCACTGTAACTTCAGAGAGATAAGATCTGTTTATTTATAGCTTCAATCTGCTTCCCCCGCATCTTCAGGGATATAAGATTCGCTATCTTTAGTCCGGTCCACTACAACTTCAGGGAGATAAAACTTGTAATTTCAACATGCTCTCTTACTACCTCAGAGAGATAAGGCTGGTGGCTAAAGTCTACTCTATTGCCGATACATAGAGATAAGATTGGCCATCTTTGATCTGCTCCACTGCTTAGGGAGATAAGATCTGTAATTTTTAGTCTGCTCCGCTGTAACTTTAGGGAGATAAGACTTGTAATCTTCAGCCTGTTTCCCTACTACTTAGAGGGATAAGGCTCACCGTCTTCGATCCGCTCCACTACTGCTTAAGGAGATGAGATCTATAATCTTCAGCCTGTTTCCCTACTGCTTAGGGGGATAAGGCTCACTGTCTTCGATCCACTCCACTACCGTTAGAGAGATAAGATCTGTAATTTCTAGCCTGTTTCCCTACTGCTTAGGGGGTTAAGGCTCACCGTCTTTGATCTGCTCCACTACTGCTTAGGGAGATGAGATTTGTAATTTCCAGCCTATCTCCATACTACTTAGGGGGTTAAGGCTCACCGTCTTCGATTTGTTCTACTACTGCTTGGGGAGATAAGATCTGTAATTTCCGGCCTGTTTCCCTACTGCTTAGAGGGTTAAGGCTCACCATCTTCGATCTGCTCCACTACTGCTTAGAAAGATAAGATCTGTAATTTCCAATCTGTTTCTCTACTACTTAGGGGGTTAAGGCTCATCGTCTTCGATCTGCTCCACTACTTCTTAGGGAGATGAGATCTGTAATTTCTAGCCTGTTTCCCTACTGCTTAGGGGGTTAAGGCTCACCGTCTTCGATCTATTCCACTACTGCTTGGGGAGATAAGATCTGTAATTTCTAGCCTGTTTCCCTACTGCTTAAGGGGTTAAGGCTCACCGTCTTTGATTTGTTCCACTACTTCTTAGGGAGATAAGATCTGTAATTTCCAGCCTATTTCCCTACTGCTTACGGGGTTAAGGCTCACCGTCTTCGATCTGCTCTACTACTGCTTAAGGAGATAAGATCTGTAATTTCCAGTCTGTTTCCATACTGCTTAGGGGGTTAAGGCTAGTGAATTCACCGATATTGCTACACTGTCCTCTAGGGACATGACCTATAGAATCGGTTTCATGTATCTATGCTTATGCCAAATAATTAGAATACTATGATCGAAAAGAATCAAATGCTTCTAACTAGCTGTGTTATGAATGATATATGAATGCAAAAATGTAAATGATCCTTTTTAAAAGGCTTAAGATATCATTGCTCGTTGTTTATCAGGGCCTTATCACTGACGTATTACACTGCCATTTTGTTTGGCTGGTATTCTTGAGAAAAACCCAAAGAAGCAATCCCATTCTACTCAGCAAGCTTACCCCACTGTAGTTTCAAAGCCCCCTCCACTGTACCTTCTAGGACGTAAAGTTTGTACTTCCTACTGCAACTTTAGAGGAATAACATTTGGTTTCTTCTATCCATCCTACTGCAACTCAGAGGTATAGTCATACCATCTTCTTCAATCAAATGATCTGCTACACCCTTCTCTGAGTAACATGACCAGATGCGTATGCAGAATATCAATTTTCTTTTTCGAGCTGATCCCATTTAATGCTTGGGTGAACATTGCTCGTCATTCGTCGAGGTTGTATCACCGATGCAATATCTTGTATCTGATACTTTTGATTAAAATATAAAGAGATAGTCACAATTTAGACTCCTCTTTTCAACCCTTAAGTTTGATAAGTTCTAAACAATAGTCCCGTTTCAGATTCTCGTATTATTTAGAAGCTTCCAGAGTAATATGCAGAACCTCTTTTGTAAAGGTATTATTAGTCGATTAATCATTATTTCAATGCAAAATGCTTAAAAAGATCATAAAATGGATAAGAGAGAAAATAATTGGGAGCATAGCTCGAAACAAATAAGTTAATCAAAGATAGCAAACGTAATAAGAAGGAAATTTATTGAGACGTATCTTGAAAAGAATAAAGTAATCAAAGATAGCAAATTTAAAATGGGTAAAATGGAAAACTAGATGCCCCAGATATCGCAGCCTGAGATTATTTGTATCAACTTCTTGAGGACCATTTTGAGTTCAATTTGTGTTTAGGGAATCCAGAGTACTTTGTCGATGCCCCAAGATGTAGCATACTTCTTCATTATTAATTCAAATATAGAAAGACTATTGTATGCCCCACTTTGATCTAAATTTGAGCTGCCTTTTTCAGGTTTTCAACTTAAATCCCTTTTGGTCTCAAGGGGCCCTTTGCGGGTTTTCGCCTTGGCCTCTTCAGTTTCTTTTTCTTTTCTTTTTTTTTGTTTTTTTTAAATTATTAACTGTGACTGAATCTAAGTTCACCGAATTGGGTAGGTCCTTGTCATCCATCTCGGACAATATCAATGCTCTTCCAAAATAGGTCTTCTGTACTACATAAAGTCCTTCCTAGTTTGGCATCCACTTTTCTCTAAAGTCCTTTTGTATGGAAAGAATCTTCTTCAATACCAGGTCCCAAACTCTTTAGGATGAACCCCCTTTGTCGTAAGCCCGCATCATCTGACCGTACCAAATTTCCTTTAAATTTGACTGATCATATCAGGATTGGATCCATTTTACCTCATCCAACTTTAGTTCTGGCAAGACTCGAAGAAAAGAAATATAGACAAAACACTTCCATTCCACAAACTAATGAGAAAGGAATTGCCTCGATAAAGGTCTTAGCCGGCGTTTGATAAGTATAAAAGGTAAACGGTAACTTCTTTATGTCAATCTTTACAAGTCTCGGTCACCTTCCACAATCTCTTTTGTTTCTTTCTTTTTGGCTACCTTTGCTGCACTGTGATATGGTGTCTGATCTTTGAACAGACTGCAAGCTTTTGACATTGTGCAGTTGTATTAGACATGATCTTTTCTTATATTACTTGTCAGCACCTGATCTTTTTCTTTTTTTTTTTGAAATTTGATGACTATAGACCTTGTAATATTGGCATATGAAGCGACCTTCACCCTCTTTGTGAAGCCATCGATGACTACCAAGATGAATCGATTAGACGAGAATGGCCTGATAACACCCATGCCCCCCGTAGAGAAAGTCTGTGAAGAAATAAATGAGGCACATGGATCTTGTCTCCCTAAATACTACCTAACTGATACAATCCCCTTCTATGGTGGATCAATAGTACCTCATGATTAGTGTGGCTACCGTGAAACTATTAACATGTGTCCTTCTACATCGTATAGACATTAGCGCCCACAGGTCTTAATATCCCAGGCATATCATGACATGATTATGCAAAAACATCTTTGAATTCTTAGAGTAACTCAATGACGATTTGCTTTGTCTTCGTGGCAATGCAGGCTCCGATCTTTACCTCTTGCTCCAATATCCACTAACCCTTTGTAGAGTAGGATCCATTTTTTTATCATATTCTACCATCTTTAACAAAATCAGGACATAGGCTATAATCTCTGACATCTTCAAAGTATTGAGATCCGCTTAAGCACATATCTCACCCTAAAAGGGAGTCAGTTACAGCGCTGCTCATGTCGTTGATATCTGGAGACCTATTATAAGTATAAAGGCATATTTCCAAAGAATAAATGATTCTAAGGATGATTATTTGTATGATATGATCATGAATGAAGAATGAAAGAATATTTAAAAAACAGTCCAATGAACAAAAGAATGTATACTATGAAATGGAAAAAATGAAAGAATATTTGCTTAAAAAGATGCATTTTATTGAAATAAAAATTCTAGACACAAGCCTACGTCACAAAAGAGATTCTTATTGCCTCTAGGTCTAAAGCAACAAGCGTGTTTTGAATATTACTCTAAATTAGCTTTAAAAATATAGGGATCTCTCTAAAAATATAGGGATCTTCCACAGTCCCATTGTTCAAAACACTCCCAAGTATGCAAGGATTTAGAAACTTTTATTCCCCGATTCTCTCTTCGAATATGTCATTCAGATTCCCTGATGTTCCTTCCCTTTCTGACTTGTTCAATGCATCGTAGCCCTTTTGCCCCTACTTTCAAATATCGCATTAACAATGGAGATTAGCTTTTGAGGAATCGTCGAACTTCACAATTCCCATTTTAATGAACCTTTCGACCAACTTTTTAAAAGAGAAGCAATTCTCTATCGAGTGTCCCGCTATTCCCGTATGGTATTCACATTGAGTACTTATGTCATACCATTTGGGATATGGGGGCTGCAACGGTTTTAAGTAGACAGGGGATACAACATGTGCATCAAATAGACTCTTGTACAGCTCTCGGTACATTATTGGAATGCGAGTAAACTGAAGCTTCTCCATGCTTCGCTTTGTATTAAGCTCTTGTCTTGGTGAAACTTGCTGGCTCGTAGCCATCGTTCTCGGTTGTTTTACTGTGATTGGTTTTGCATAACCCACGTTCACATTGCTAACCTCGTTTTCTCTCCTCTTCGGGGCTGACCTCCTAGTACTTTTCTCAGCTTCTATCTTTCCACACCTTATCGCATTCTCTATCATTTCACCAGACATCACTATGTCCATGAAACTCTTAGTTGCACGACCCAATATGTGATTAATGAAGGGTACTTTCAAAGTATTAATGAAGAGCATGGTTGTTTCTTTTTCCAACAGTGGGGGTTGGACTAGTGTAGCAACTTCCCTCCACCTCTGAGCGTACTGCCTGAAACTTTTATTCGACTTTTTCTTCATGTTCTGTAATGTGATCCTATCAGGCGCTATATCCGTCACATGGCCATATTACTTCATGAAGGCCTGTGTTAAGTCCCTCCATGATTTGATTTGGGCACGATTCAGTTGATTGTACCATTTGGCCGCAGCCCCAATCAAACTGTCCTAGAAATAGTGAACTAACAACTGATCATTATTGACATGATCAGTCATCCTCCGATAAAATATCGTGATGTGGGCCTCAACGCAGCTGGTTCCGTTGTATTTCTCAAACTCTAGCATTTTGAACTTCGGATGGAGCACTAGATCCGAAACTAAGCTTAACTCCTTAGCATCCATACCACACTGATAATCAGCACTTTCCAGCGCCTTGAACTTCTCTTCCAACCATTTGTATCGGTCTTCCAACTGCTTTGGGAGTTCTCCTTTTGCCCTTTCTACCTCTGCCATGTCATCCAGATCAGGGACACCAGGATTTTTTAGATTGTCTTCGGTGCCTGAGCCTATCGAGAAGTGTGTTAATGCCGAAATACCGGCCTGATGTTGAGTACTGATATTGACAGACACTCTTGGTGGATATGTGTTGGGCTGCATTGGGGTATTTGTTGGGGTAAAACCCGGTGGGTAGGCAGGGTCCTCACTATCATCCCCGGGGTTGACCATAGGGCTCTTCTCTTTTCCTGGCCCTCCAAGCAGTAACTAGGTTAACTGATTCATCATGTTTTTCTGCTATTTTAGCATCTGGTCTTTCATATCTTGCTGAATCTTGGCCAGTTGCTCTTGCATCTGTACTGCAGCTGATCCTGCATTCCTTTCTGCATTTGTTCCAGTTTTTCAGCTTTTGATCCATAACTTTAGTTTTTCTCCGTGTGTAGTAGTGATGTTCCAGGGTAACAATAACATGATTTCTAATTAATTAGGGTTCTTTTGTGAAGTTTAGTGCACATGATGCAATGCAATGCAAATATATAAAATGAATGCAAAAGAAAGTAAGGCGTTGATTCTGAATTCAATTATATTAGAACAACTTTTCTAGAAAACAAATTCCTTTACATAAAATAGATTACATATGCGGCTTTGCCCTCATATTCTAGGTGATCCCTTTTTCTGTAAAAGTCAAACCATGCAAACTTCCAATAGATGCCTTCACTAGCTTCTTTTGCTTAATCTGGGCCGCGCTTGCTCACTTATCCTCTCAATGCTTGTTAGATCCTTGAAGAAAGTCGAGACGTGATGGCTCTCGAAAAATCTTTATCGACTTAAATCCTCAGGTAAAGTCTTGTTTTCCTCCGTGAACTATCAACCTTATTCCATTGTGTTTACTTGGACCATATTCAGACAACCGTATTATAATCCACTTTATCAAGAAATTCATTTTCTTATGACAAATTGTTCTATTTAGCAATCAAATATGAATCAACACCTCTTTTCTATGATGATGTAATGCAATGCGATCATAAACAAAACAAAACACGTTAGCACAGGAGGAAAAAAAAACAATATAGGACACATACTTGAGTAACTGCTAGGGTTTGGAGTGGCTCTACCTGGGATAGGGCTCTTAAGGCTCGCTATGTGCTAGTTGGTTCTAGAGAAAAGGTACCTGAACTAGTAGATTCCTCAATGTGGATCGAGTTCAGTTCAAGAGAATACATTTCCCTAAGGCCATACGGAGGTGAAAACCTCACGAAGACATAGGTACGGATGTATCCCAGAAGCAATCCACTAGCCTATGCGGAGGTGAAAACCTCACGAAAGCATAGTTTCTCACTCCCACTTAAAAGGTGTGACCAAAATGGTCATGCAATGCAATGCAAGAATATTCTAAAAAACATAGGGATCACAAACAAATACAACAAAAGAATCATGATTTTCAAAACAAATTTTCAAATTTCGACAAAATGACAGAAAATAATCAACTTACGGCTTGACTCTCTTATTGGTCCCCAGTGGAGTCGACTCTTTTATTGGTCCCCAATGGAGTCGCCAAGCTGTCGAAACCATTTTAAAGTTTGAAATATGGGGATTGACTTTAAAAAAAGGTATGGAGTCGTCACCGATCTTTTCCGAGGTGTGATCAGATCACCTTAATCATTTTAATAAAACATTTTAATTTATTAAAACAATGATTTTAGGTCTACGAAAATCGAGAAAAAAGGTTCGGGAGACTGTTACGCACGAGGAAGGGCTAGCACCCTTGTAACGCCCAAAATTGGTACCAATTGACTAATTAATGTCCTAATGTTGAAAATTTGGAAAAACATTAAAATATGATCCTTTAAAAATGTGTGAACAACTCGAGTTGGATTTTAATATCCACTCATTCCAAAGGAATAAAATACCACGTCCATCACGTTAGGACACGATATTTTAAGCCTCCAAAACTGATCTCACTTTATGATTTCCAAAACACGGAACAAAATCTTAAAAGGGTACTCCGTTATTTGGCCAAACGGAAAATCGAAACCCAACACGTTAGGGCACGATTTCTCGAATTTTCAAACATGAAACATTGTCTTATTTTGAGAGATTTTTTAAATGAGGGCGATTATAAAAGCGGTGGAGCACATTTATTCGGTTTATTTGAAATAAAAAAAATGAAATGAACAATTTAAGGTGAATAAGTAAGCAAACTCGATCATAAATCAATACACGAAAATGCAAAAGCAAAGTAACGAATATGGAACATGTACATGACTAATATACTACACCATTTATCAACAATTATACAAAGATGCAAAATATGTAAATTAAAACACACAAAAACAATAAATAAAAAAAACCAACAAACAATACATGCAAAACTTTAAAATTTATTATAAAATAAATAAAAATAATTAATGCATAAAATATAAAGTTTATCACATAAATAAATTTTAAAATAAATGTTATAAGCTGAAATTTAAAATTAATGCTATACAAAAAATTTAAAGCTAAAACAAATATAAATATAATGTCAATTATGTACAAAAAAAAATGTATGCCCATGCAAAATTTGAAAATAAGTAATGTGTATGAAGTGAAATACCTAACGAAAATAATATACATAAAATAATAATGGATGAGAGTGTTAAAACACACACACACACATATATATATATATATATATAGTAAAATAGGATCTTTAAGAGAAATAAATTATATATAACTAAGTTTAAAAGAAAATATAAATACGAAACAATCATAAATTGAGAATGTACATAGGTTGAACTAATTTTAATATAACTATATGTAAATAATAATATATAAGGATAATTAAATTAAATATTATACATAACTTTAGAACAATATGATATAAAAGAATGTCTTAAAATAACTATATAATTAAACAAATAAGGGAAAAAAACAAATGTAGGTAAAATACCAGATTGAAATGAGGTAAAAATGATCAAAGTAATTCAATATATATATATATAAAGAAATTAATACTAACTAAATTTAAAAAAAAAGAATTACATATTGAAAATGAAAGAAAAACTCAGTTGAAATAAAATCAAACTTAAAGGGATAACTAATAAATAAAATAAACCAGTAAAATAGAAATAGGGGCCAAAGTGCAATGCGCGTGGCGAGGACTAGAAACGCAAATGTTCCCAACCCCAAAAACAACACCCAGGCGCGGACTGAATCGAAATGGCGCGCAAACTTCAGGGAAAAAATGAAAGAAACAGAATAGGGTTAAAATAACAGGCAGTACAAATGGGAAGGAGTAGCCGCGAAAATTACCCATTAAAGGGGAAATGCGCGTGGCCCAAGTCAAAACACGCAGACTACTTTCATTTTTATCATTTAAACCATTTTTTTGTTTAAAGAAAAATTTTAACCTTTTGTTTTTAAAAAAAAAAAAAAACTCTACAAACTTTATAACATTTTCTCAAACTCCTCCACTTTCCCCTTATTTCCCAGCTGAAAGGCTAGTGCCCAGGCCCTCCGTTTGCGACCAGCGAAGGCCCTCCAACGGTGTGAGCAAGATGCGACCCCGGTGAGCTCCTCCCTCTCTCCCTTATATTTGGTATTTGTATTGTAAACCCGAATGAAAATAAAAAAACGTAATAAAATAGCAATAAATTACCTTTGAAGTATATTCTTGATTGCTTTCTATTAATTTTTGTATGTATTTTGTATATAATCAGTGCTCTATTTTTCTGGAAAAAGAGGGAAAAAAAACCTCCCAACAAAATGAATATTCATGGCTTTTTATAGCCATATTTACAGCTGCTTTTGCCTCTACTCGTTGCAGGTATGGTGAACGTGGAGGAAGGGTACACGGACGTGGGGCGCTAGTGTGTGGTGGTGGAGAATGTGGGTAGTGGCGGTTGAATGTGGGCACATGGTGGCTGAAGGGAGGCAACAAATCTAGGGTTTCCCTCATTGCTGAAAAGTTTTGTAGGCTAGGGTTTTTTTAAAATTTAGGCTTGTTTAATTTGGGTTTGTGGTTTGTATAATTTATGTCACATAAAAATTAAATCTCTTATAATATATAATAATATTATAAATATTATTATGATGTAAACATTAAAAAATATGTTATGTTGACTAAGTATAAATTTTTTCGAAAGGTAAAGAGATTAAATTAAGAAAATATAGAAACGAAAAACAATGAGATAAATATTATACAAGGAAAAGGATAATATTAAACTAGAGTCAGTAGGGTTACCCCATACACCTGACGCTACTGTCACTGGTACAATCAATAGTGGCGTCAAAAGAGAACTTGGATAAAAGTGAAAGAGGAGGAAAGTCTCATTTAGTATGATTTGCCTACAATAAAACCCTAGTTAGAGAATGAGTCGCTTTATTTGTGCCTCTATGTGTCCCACAAAACAAATATGAGCCTAAAATAAACTTAATTTACTTATTTACAATATGAGCGAGCTTCAGCAAAATTTGAGACTTATATTTTTACTTGAGTTGAGTTTAGCGGTATTTAAATAGCTTATTTAGTTAATAAATAGATTAATTGAAACTTTAAAATATTTAACAATTAATTAAGCAAAACTTTTAGGGAAAAATTATTAATCAAATTGAACTAAATTTGATTAATTAAGTCCATCTTCAATTGTCTAAATTTTACAAATATGTTCAACTTTTTTTTGTCAACATCATCTTAAAATACCCTAACAAATCAAAATATTTAACATATATTAAATTATGGCACACTCATGATGTCGATAAATTTTATTTTCAAAGTAGCATTTAAGAATTCGAATTTCAAAATTTGGAATTTAAAAATAGTGCAAATTGAGTAGTAAGCTATTTAGAAATAAATCAATGGATTTGCTGAAAGCTTTATTTCTTTGGTATATTTCGTATCTGTTTTTCGATCCATAATGTTTGGGGTTTGTGACTATCTCTACCAACAATGTTGTTTCCAAGCATTGAACTTACGTCTCCCTTAAGAGTGCGACGTGTCTTACTACTACACCAACACTTGTTGGTTGCTAGAGGCTTATTTAGTAATGAATTTGAAATCCTTAAAATATTTTTGGATTTGGCAAATCACGACTTGATACTTTTCTAATAAATCATATTGAATCTCATTTAACTTATTCATAATATATTCATTCCATTCTTACAACTTACATAATAAATGAAATCCAAATTCTCAAACAAAGCATAAAAGTTTAAGAAAATTGGATATAAAAATTAAATATGGCTTTAGTTAAAATAGTAAAGTTGAATTATTAAAAATCATAATGTTGTGTGTTTGAATCCCATTAAATGCAAAAAAAAGTTTTAAAGATTTTATATGAAATGACAAAATTACCTTCAAAATAATATTTATTACTTTGTAAAAATAATAGGCTTTTGGTAAATTCAGCACTGAGTTGAAGCTCGATCAACGAGTAACATTAACTTAGTAAATATTTTAAATGTTAGTATAGATACACACACATTTATAATATTAGAAATCCCATCACATATATATGTGTGTGAAAATTACATATTTAGAAATACATGTATGCGTTTAAAAATAATATACAATAAATAATGAAGCGTCAAATTATTTTAAAAAAATAAAATTGGTAAATACCTCAGATTAAGAACATTGCACTCCAATTTTTTTTATCACGGTATTGCCATTTTTCTTGAGTTGGTATTGAGTTAACATGTAATATCAATTCAATCAATAATATTAATAATACTAGAAATCTCGCACGTGTATGCAGGAGGAAATTGCATATTTAGAATACAAGTATACGTTTGAAAGTAACATACTATAAATAATGAAATGTAAGGTTTGAAACTAATAATAATAATAACATATATGCAATATATACAGAATTAAAATTAAAAAGGTAATTTAAATCGTGACTAACAGGAAATTTAAATAAGTAAATACATCATCCTAAGAATATTAAATGCACTTTAATTGTTTATTGGTATCATCATTTTTATTGAGTTGTATCGAGTTGAGTTGTAACACTAATCCAATCAACGGCATTATCAATAAGATTTACTTCACATCCATGATTTGGTTGAAAACAATTATCTAATAAATTTTTTTAAAAAAATAATATAGACACTAAATATGTGTTTAGTTCTAATGCTAAATTTGAAAGAATAGAGTTTATTATATTTTGAGTTCGGGTATTATTATTTGAATATATTTTTTAAATTTTATATAAAAATATCTGTAAAATAATATTTATTCTTCGTAAAAATAAAATATTTTCAGTAAATTCACAAATAAATTAGAAATTTTAAATATTAATATAGTTTATATAGATATTATCAAAACGAAGTAATATTAACCTAAAAGTGAAATTAAAAAAAAGCTGTAAATTCAATTGGATTTCAATTGGGTGGAAGAAATGGGGTTTTTTTATTAAAATTGGACAAAAAATAATAAAATACCAAAATAATACAAGAAAAAAATTATGTACCAAAATGGTACATCCAGGGTGGTCACGCCACTGCCATAGGCGGCACCACCCTAGCTCCAACAAAAATTATGACTTTTCTGTTAAAAAAAGTTAAAAATGAAAAAAAAAACAAAAATCTAAAAAAAAAAGGATGGAAGGGGTGCCATAGGCGGCACTGGTTGTGCCTCTGGCAGCGCGGCACCGCCGATTAGACCCTTCATGCAGGGGTTTTGTTTTTTCTTTGGGGGACCATAATATATGGTCCCCAAACTTCATTTCGGGAATAAAAGGAGAAGAAGAAGAAAAGAAGGAGAAGAAGAAAAGAAGAGAAGAAGAAGAAGGAGAAGGAGGCGGCACTAGTGAGGGAGGGAAGAAAAAAGAAAAAAGAAAAAGAGAAGAGGAGGGAAGGAAAAAAAAGGAAAAAAAAAGGTAAATTTTTTTTATTTATAAATTTGAGTAATTAATGTTAATTTAAGTAAATAATTTATTTATTTTAGGTGTTATTATTATTATTATTGTTGATTGATTTTGATTTAATTCATATTTAATTTTTAAATTTATTTTTTTACAAGGTTTTATTTGGTTAAAAAGAGATATTAAGGTATATTTGTATTTATTTTATATTTTCATTCATTCCTAATTTATTTTAAATTTTTATTGAAGTAAAAAAGCGTATGTATGTTATGTGCAAAGAATGTTTTATTATTATTATTTTATGTAATTTATTTGTTAAGTGTGTCTTAGGTTAATTAGATATATTTATTATAAAATTTATTTGGTATGTTATATATTCTTATTATTTTAATTTTTTTTATTTTTTATGTGATGAGGTTTTAAACCTTTTACAAAAGTAGTATAAAAAATTAAAAAAATATTTTAATGAAAAAAATAAAATATGAAAAGAAATAAAATACGAAAAAAAACTTTTTTGGGGAAAGTGGTGCTGGTGGTTTTTTTACTAAAATAATATAAAAAATAAAATACGAAAATAGTATATTTTAAAAAATAAAATCCAAAAATAAAAAAATACCAACAAAGTGTCAAAATTAGGGTTATTTATTAAATTAATATAAAAAATACTTAAATAATACATTTAAAAAATTATGTACTAAAATAATATAAAAAAATAAAATACAAAAATAATATATTTTAAAAAATAAAATTCGAAAATAAAAAATACCAACAAAGTGCTAAAATCAGGGTTATTTATTAAATTAATATAAAAAAACACTTAAATAATACATTACACATTATGTACTAAAATAATATAAAAAATAAAATACGAAAATAATATATTTTAAAAAATAAAATCCAAAAATAAAAAAATACCAACAAATGGTCAAAATCACTGAAAAAATAAGAATATTGCAACATAACCCCTCCTTGTTTTCTCATCTTTTTTATTTCTCAAGGAATTTAATTACATATTATAATATATTTTAAAATAATATTGAACAACTTATCATGTTTTTTAATTATTATTGCATCGCTCACATTATTATTAAAAAAAATAATTTAAAATATATTGAACTACATGCTAGGTATATTATATATATTATATTTTAAACAAAAATATTTTACTTATTATCATTTTAAAATAATAATAATAATATTTATATTTGAGTTGGATATATTTATTTTTTTAATGTAGTATAGCAAAAAATATGTTGTCGAAAAAACTGTTTGGTTTTTTATTTTTTGTAATTAAAAGCAATATATAAAACTTAGTTATTCTGATAAATATTTAAAATCTATCAAACATTAAAATTAATAACCGGAATTTATTTTGAAATTGCAGGCATCGCAATGGCTTCATTGATTAGGGAATATCCTCACATATTTAACACAGTTTATTTGTTAATTACGGGTTCCATTAAAAAAAGATCTTCGTAATTAAGGAAATAAATTATGTTATTATAACTATTTTGTAATTTAACATTGCTAGGGCCCATACCGCGCATTAAGGGGCTGGGTGAATGGTTTAGGATATTCCCCGGATGCACGATTGATGCCCTACTTGGAGCTAGCTGGATTTGGTCAACAGCATTGACCCGGACATTCGATTTGCGGTACGATTTAATATCTGCATTGGTCGAGCGTTGGCGCTCAGAGACCTACACTTTTCATTTGTCGTGTGCACTATCACTCTGGAGGATGTTGCATTGCACTTTGGGCTCCCAATCGACGGGAGTGCTGTAACGGGTGTAAATGCGATAGCTGAGCCGGCTGCACTTTGTTATAGCATACTAGGAGCTTCGCCCGCTGATGATGAGTCTAATTTTTCGAACTTGAAATTTACATGGCTGAAAGCCAAATTTGAGCATTTATCAATCAATGCCACTGAAGAAGAGTTGATGTGCACAGCTCGAGCATACATTATGCATATAATAAGGGGTGTACTGGTGCCCAATGCGAACAAAAACATGGTTTATCTCCAGTATTTACCTCTATTAGCTTATTTGCATAATGTTCGCTCGTATAGTTGGGGTTCTACGGTTCTGGCTATGTTGTATAGTGAGTTTTGTCGGACGACAAAGCCTGATGCCGTTGACATAGGCGGATGCCTTGTATTGTTGCAGTCATGGGCTCTTTATTGGATGTCATTCTTGGCATCGGTTAGTCACCAACCATACGTATTTCCACTAGTTAACAGGTGATAAAATTTAACTTGTTATTAATTGAAAATTTCTTTATAATGATACTATTCTAACGATACCATATTTACTTGAAAATTGTTTTCGTAAATGGAGTATTTATCCGGGTATTGGGAGGTCATACACTGTTCCAATATATCGTCTGATGATTGAACAACATGCCGGGGAAGGGGTAAGCTATTCCAATATTTGTGACATGTAATTACTTTGTATATCTTACTCGAACCGTGTTAAATTTTAACCATGGTATTAATCGTGCAGTTTATATGAATGTCATATCGTAGACCAGAAATTGCGGCTATTATACCATCGTCAGCCTACGTTGATTCTCAATTGTGGTGCACTAATGCACCAATTATCAATTTCAATGTAGTCGAGTGGTACCATGGGGATCGAGTACTACGACAGTTTGGTTGCATCCAGTATATCCCGGATCCGCCAATGCAGGTGGGAAAGGTTCACGGCATCAACAAGAGATGAAAACATGTAAGTCATTGGGGAGTCGTGCACCAAAAATATATTGCGGTGTAGGATAATCGGATGGCTCGAAGACCTCAGATGGATATGTCTTCCGATTTGCAACCATCGTTAGAGTACATACAATGGTACTTTAGTATGGTGAAGCCATATTTACTTAGTGGGCAGTCGACTGTAGTCCCTCTGCACGTGCAGTGACCTGGGGCATACGAGTTAGTGACGGATATAGAGCCCGAGCCACAGCTAGATCCCAAGCCTGAGCTTGAGCCCGAGCCCGAGCCACAGCCAGAGCCCGAGTCCAAGCAATCGCATTCAGATTCGGCTGATACTTCTTATCATCTAGATTTGCCGGGCAATGACTATTTCTTAGGCTCGTCAGGGGGCGGATAGTATTACGGGTTTGATATCTTTGGTCCGTATCCACCGCAGCACAGCACTTCTCCCGGCCTGTACCCACTGCAGTACTCCACTACTCTTGGCCCGTATCCACTACAGCATGACACTCCTCCCGGCTTAAGTTCATCGATGCCATTCGAGCTATATGATTTTTCTTCCATGTATCAGAGACCCTCACCTGCGACTAAAGATGATGTTGGTCGTCGCAATCACCCACAACGTGAACATCGACCTCCGCAGAAATATACCTCTAGGACCACACCATCGAACCATCAATTTTAGGGGTTTCTTGGGTTTTGATATTAAAAAGTTTGTATTTTTTTGTATATATTTAATTAGATTAATTGGAACTTTGAAAAAAGTGGAACACAATTTGACCATAACGTAAATTAGATTAATTTGGACATTTTGAACATTAAAACACTAAAACTTGTAACAAACTTAGTCTTGTAACATAAATTGGAACAAACTTTAAATACATTACAACATTAATCTAATTAAATACATTAATCTAATTGGAACATTAAATATATACAAAAAACATACAAACTTTGCAATATATATTTTTATATAAATTAAATACATTATAACATAAGCTTAATTCCTACCCGATCGTGATGATTGTCCAACATGATAGTTTCGCTACGGGCATTTACTCTAATTATGACCAGCTAACCTGAATAATCCACAACGCTTACCGTATGACCAGCTAACATGATAGTTTCCCTAATGTCCATTTCATTACGAATTCTGGATGATTGCGGACGACCTCTCGGATTCCTACATAGCCCTCTATTTGGGACAAGCTCAAAAGTTGTTGAAAGCACCTCCCACGTAGACAGGTCAGGCAGGACGGGGAACTTATTTTCTTAGACACATAACGTACACTCGAGTGTGTACACATCATTGACAAATTGTTCAACATTAAGGTTCACTTTAGCACACGCTGCCACGACATGCACACATGGATAATGAAGTATTTGGAACCTCCTATAATCGTACCGTCTGTTCCGGAAATCAACTCCATAGGACATAGGTCGTATACCGGGTCGACGACCAATGGTCTCCGTAACTCGAAACGTTTCAAGGCTTCGTGAATATATTTCTACATTCATCGACCTCGTCATCCAATGGTTTGCAACCATTGCATCCCTGACATCTTCAACAAACACGTGTCCCGCCTCCATCTGGTTGACTTGTTGCTGGCCTATTCTTGGTATCAAAGTAGCTAACCTGTAGAATGTAACTGAGAAGATAGATGAAATCTGAAGATGTCGTGTTTTCAACAACATAGCGTTTACCTCCTCCACTAAGTTTGTGGTTATTTGACCATAACGAAAGCCCTCGTTAAAACTTTAAGTCCATTGTCACGGCTCCATAGTACCCAACCACTGTCGAAAAGATGTGTTCGTTTGACCCTCCATGTCACTCTCAAGTCGAGTCATTCTTTGACGGAAAATGTATGGCTCTAGCTCGTGCGCTTTTTATGTATTAAGAAAAGATAAGTTACAGTATTGCCCTAAAACATTAAAACTTATATTGAAAAGATAAGGTAATCATTTACTCATTTTCACAATTTGTTTCTTCTAGTCTGCATTCTTATAATCTCGATGAAAGTTAGCTGCGATGTGTCGGATGCAGTAAACGGATCTCCATGGTACACTGGAACGCCTAATGGTGGCTATTAATCATTTCCCTCTATCCGAGATAATGGAAATATTATCATTGCTAATAACATACCTCCGCAGGTTGGTAAGGAAGAATTCCCACGATTCCATGTTCTCCTTATCTACGATGGCAAATGCTATCGGGAGCACGTTCCTGTTGCCGTCTTGAGCAATCGCAAGAAGTAAGATCTGTGTATATTTTTCATATAGTCAAGTCCCATCCACTTGTACAAACGGCTTATAATGGGGAAATACACGCACATATGGATCAAACGTCAAGAACATCTGATGGAAAATTTTTTTTCCCGATTGTAGTTGGCCATCCGGGCCGTCGTATCTGTAATTCAATGACAGTCTCCTATACGAACTCCAGCATAGGGGCTATCCATCCTTGTAGCTTGTTATACGACGTATCGAAATCCCTATACAATTGCTCTATTGTCATCTGTTTAGCTATCCATGCCTTTTGATATGATACTCGATACTGAAATTGTACCTAGATTTCGAAAATCAGTATCAAAACTTTAATGGTCGGCATGTCCTTTACCATTGGCATGATACACGTACAGATAGTTTTAGAATCAAGTTTTCGATGATCTTCTATCATTCGTGTCGATGTGCATGTGTGAGGCCCAACAAATTTGGGTATCTCCCACATCTGTGAATTTTGAATAAATGCAGCTCGTACTCGCCAATTGCAGCCTTCCACCGACTTTCAACACTCCGTAATATATAATGTCAGTTTAGACACTGCAACTTTGTAATCCACTAATATATTCATGTTATACCGCTTAATAGAAAATACGCACTCTTCTTTACATTCGAATCTTTGGCCTACGAACAACTCCTCAGGATTAGAATTACGGTCAGCCAGTGAGCAGAAAGTATTTCAGGGTACTCTGGGAACTCAGCTACATGCGCCGCGTCGGGGTTTATGAGCGATATGTGTGGCCTAGGATTATTGTGTATCACAATATGTCGCATCTGGTTCCCGACCGAAGACGCGTTAATGTTTTCATCATCATTCACGTCTTCATCGTCAATTTCATCGGGGACATCGTCCACATCAGGATCACTATCACTATCGACCTCTTGATCATAAGGATCACTACTATCGAATCCATCATCACCAACCACTTATGATCGATATCGATCCCACGTATAGTCGATTCACTATCAACGAAGGATATTGAAGCCACCATGCACGGTTCTTGAGCTCTATGTTCTTTACCATATGCAATGAGATATTCATTTTGCTCCATACCGGCTAACTCAGCAAATAAGTGAATCGGTGCATTTTTGTCACTCTCATTCCCACAGTAAAGAGCGATCATTGTCTCCACGCCTTCGTCGTCTACAAGTTCCATTTCGATGAATTTGATAGGGTCTGTCGAAACTGGAAACTTGTAGAAAAGTTCCGATATCCTTCTCCCACAACGTCTAACAATTTTTGCATTAATCCTTCCCTTCATATCATCCAATGAGATATTTCTATTAAATCTCATTGCTATTTGTTGCTGACATTCAAAATATGCATCCAATGATTATTGTCAAGATGATTCCATCGAAATAAACGCATACGAAAAACTGATTATCCATCTTCAATGCTCAATCTGTTAAAAAATAAACAAAATTTCTCAGAACAATTTCAAACAGCAAATAAATTACTTAAATAAAAATTTTAATTAATCAATATGTAATTTTTTTCATTCATAAGTTCATACTTTTTCAATTCTCATTTTGTACATGAACAACATTTATCTTTACATTTACCCATTTAAATTCAGTTCTATGTTTTCTTCCATCTCCGACCCTGTATCTTCCTCTAAGAAATACTGTACAATCCAATTTAGATATTCTTGATTCTCTTCATATTCATCTTCTACAATCCAAATTGAAAATTCCTCGGGATCTTCTTCCTCTTCAATCTTTATAACAGGTATTGAAATTAGAAATTCTCTTGGTAATTTCCTAACATCTAATTTATCCATCCATAGTATGTCAATCACATTTGCTTCCTAGTCAACTTTCGTGAACCTATATTTTGTCTCACTATTTTTCTTGCTCCATAAAAGATTATAAGCTTTACGAAGCATATAACTAGATTTCAATAGGTTCGTGGTACCAATGTCTTCCAAAGTTGGTCTAAAATGATTTGATGGTATTGTTCTATTAATGTCCCTCTGGGTTAAGTATTGCATTTTATTCTTTCTAATCATTTCATGACCCTTCCACAACACTTCTTGCATCTTTTTATTTACTGTGATAATGTGTTGAACAATGTCTTCTTTTGGTTTCATTCTGTAATCTTGCACTTCTCTCATCATCTTATCAACTTTCTCTCTTTGTGCTGAAGTTATTATCTCATCAAGTAATACCAAATATGTTGCTATTTCTAACAATATCTATAACATGCCAAATAAATTTCATAAATATTATCTAATCAACCTAAAACACATATAACAAATAAATTACATAAAAAAATCAAACATTCTTTACATAACATAAATAGGCTTTTTTAGGGTTTTTATAAAATTAATATAAATCAACAATAATAATAACTAACAATAATTAGGATTTTTTACTAACAATAATAACCAACAATCCTAATAATAGTTTTTTACTAACAATAATAATAAGGATTTTTACCTAACAATAATAATAACTAACAATAATAACTAACAACAAAAATCAATAAAAATCAACAATAATAATAACAACAAAAACACAATAACAATATAAAAATCCATTAATTAAAAAAATTATACCTTCTCTTTTCTATTTTTTTTCCTTCTCCTTCTTCTCTTCTCCTCCTTTTTTTTTTCTTTTTTCTCTTATTCTCCTTGCTGTTGCTTCTTGCTTCTGGAGTTGCTGCTTCAGCTCTTATACTGGTTGGGTGCCGCCTCTGCCAGATGCACAACCGGTGCCGCCTCTGGCACCCCCTCCATCCTTTTTTTTTTCAGATTTTGTTTTTTTTTTCATTTTTAACTTTTTTTTAACAGAAAAGTCAGAATTTTTGTCAGAGCCAAGGTGGTGCCGCCTATGACAGTGGCGTGACCACCCTGGATATGCCATTTTGGTACATAATTTTTTTCTTGTATTATTTTGATATTTTTTTCCTATTTTGGTAAATAACTCAAAAAATGGATTTGAAGGGGAGTTAAACACCCCTACGCACAACCGCAATCTCAGGCCCATAAATTCTAAACTCTGTTAAGGGGTATGTCACAATGAAAAGAAAAGGGGTCATAATACAAACACAATTCCTAACTTCTAGATTGAACACTCAAACAATGTAGACAATAGTTGTTGTAGGTGCGTGATAATAAAAATAAATTTATAAAAATTAATCAATGTCATTTTTTAATATTCTATTTGTGTCCATATTATTCAGCGATGTATAATAAGGTTATCAATTTTTATGAAAAATTTCTCCAATACTTCTTTATAGAATAATTATAAGTGCTAAAAGTAATATGTTTTAACCTTATTCTTAATGCGTTTTAAGTGATTATTCGATGTTAGTTATGAATTTTATACTATTAATCATTTAAATTCATGTTTTAATGCTTGATAGAGTCACACGAGCTAAACCATTTCACATGACTAGATCACACGGCCGTGTGACCCACATGAGTTAAACCATTCCACACGCCCGTATGGTAGGCCGTGTCGTTTTCATAGGATTGCACACCGAACTACGAAAAATCGCAATTTTTAAGTTTTTCGGGCATTTTAAGATGTATATATGATAAAGATAAAAAGATAGAATTGAGCCATCATAAAATATTCAAAAAAAACAACTCGAAAAACACCATTGAAGTCAACTTTGAAGTAGATTTCGGTCAAGATTAAATATTCCCAGTTGATTTCTTAGAAGTTATCATGAGTTTCTTTTATTTCTTTTGGTTATATTGTATCTTGAATATTTTTATTTTTAAATATGAACTAATTTTCTAAATACCTAAGGGAGATACCTATGATGGATTTTGTTGTTTGAACTAATTCTTGCTTAATTGAGTAGAGTTACACGCAATTCTAAAAATAGAACGACATAAATATATCGAATTAGAGTCAAATCTAATAAGGGAATACATACCATAAGTTAATATGATAATAGAGGTTTTAATTAGAAAGAAATTTCAATTAATTAACCTAGAGTCAGTTACTCTCATGCTCGAAAGAGATATTAACATAATTTAAGAATTTCTACAGATCAAGTTACTAAGTACAAAAATTGTGTAATTTAGATTGATAGTTACAAATGAAATCTAGGTGAATTCTTTCTTGGGTATTATTTTGATTTTTGGGTGTAATCAATTTTCCTGATTTATTTTTTATCGTATTTGTTAGTTAATTAATTTAGTTAATTTCAGTTTTTAATCAATCGATTAAATAATAAAAAAGGGTAATTACTAGCACTTTTAGTCTTCATGGGAACAATATCTTTACTCACTATAATACTATTAATTTACAAGTGCACTTGCCTTAGTCAAATTTTTAGTTAATTTCATGAATATCAAACAATCTGAAAATAGTAAAAGATGAAGGAAAAGAAAGAATTTCTGTTTTCCATTTTTGGTGTGCTTTTGCATATCTTACGAATGAAATTTGTTTAATTTCCCGTATCTCTATATAAGAACATAACTATCAAATAAGTTTCTATTTGGATAATAAACACAATCATTCGTTAAATATTACTTGAATAATTATGATATTTATAGGACATAACTTATCGCTAGCCAAATACTACAAGTTTTAAATTGTGTATGAAACATCTGAGATAGAATACTACTTTTTAACAGTCGCCTAATGTGAAAAGCTAGCGTTGTATTTTTAACTCATACGGCCATTAAACATTCTGAAATGGAGAAGTCAAGTAGTCGTCTAAGGGTTTACATTCCACACCACATTTTATTGGTCAACCACCAAACATTGCAGTGGACATGGTGAGCCACGTTTGATATTCACCATATACACTCAACTAAAGGGAAGGAGCCAATAGTAAACAGTAAACAATGTTGGAAGATGAATGTGTAAAGACGTGGAAATTCACTTCCAAACAAATCCTCTACTACCCTATGCTTTTCTCCTCTCTATATAACAGCTATTCACAAATACCCCCAAGCATCATAATTTAAGTACATACAAGAGTAGGATCAAAGATGGCATTAACTCCAGCAACCTCACTTGCTTTTTTCTGCTCAATGGTTCTCTTACTGGTTGTTATTGTTGATGCTGGTGGAATTGCTATTTATTGGGGTCAGAACGGATACGAGGGTACCTTGGCCGAGACTTGTGCCACTCGTAGATATGACTTTGTCAACATAGCTTTTCTTCCGACGTTTGGCAATGGTCAGACACCGATGATTAACCTTGCCGGTCATTGTGATCCCTACATAATGGCTGCACTAGTTTGAGTTCCGACATTAAATCATGTCAGGCGAAAGGAATTAAGGTAATGCTTTCAATCGGGGGAGGTGCTGGGAGCTACTACCTTACCTCGGCTGAAGATGCTAGGGAGGTGGCTACTTATCTTTGGAACAACTTTTTAGGGGGAACATCATCTTCTCGACCATTAGGGGATGCGGTTTTGGATGGAATCGACTTTGATATTGGAGGAGGAACGATCCAACATTGGGATGACCTTGCAAAGTACCTCTCAGAATACAGCAAACGCGATAAAAAAGTGTACTTAACCGCAGCACCTCAATGCTCCTTCCCTGATGCTTGGGTCGGGAGTGCCCTGAAAACTGGTCTATTTGACTACGTTTGGGTTCAATTCTATAACAATCCACCATGCCAATACACATCTGGAAGTTTTGGAAATCTAGTAGATGCATGGAAGCAATGGACTACAGACATTCCTGCAACTAAAATTTTCTTGGGACTCCCAGCAGCCCCGGCTACAGCCGGAAGCGGCTTCATTCCAGTAGCTGATCTTACCTCAAAAGTGCTCCCTGCTATCAAAGGTTCCTGCAAGTACGGAGGTGTTATGCTATGGTCTAAGTACTATGATGACCAAACTGGATACAGCTCTTCTATCAAAAGCCATGTTTGATTGCTATTTATTAATCTTGTAACCGTGCTATGAGCTTTATGCTATAATGATATTTTTAATGTTCTATGTCAACAGAATATCGAATTAAGTTAAAAGTAAAGAGACAAAATTTAATATCGAAAAATAAAATTTAGAATTGGGGCAGAAAATAAGGAGAGGTAAAACTTAGTGTACAGTTGGAGCCATTCATGAATATTAATGACCAGAAGGATGCTGTTAGCTAAATACAAAAATACTCACATTTAAACAAATGATGCATCCTTTCTGACATAAACAAGGCATAGAAGCAAAAGAAAAGGGTAGAAGAAGATCAAAAATTAAAGAATTATCAAACTAGGTTCTATTGCCAAAGATGCAAAAAACAGACATGAAATTAAACTGATGTTACTGTTGTTGAATTTGAGATCTCAATATCTTCAGGAAGGGGTTTCACATACCTCCCTAATGCTTTTTGACGGTGTTTATGCCTCATCCTCTCTAGTTTGTCCTTGCTTTTCTGCTTCCTTGTCTCTTTTTGCCGGTTCCGGAGATTTCTCTCTCTGTCAAGAATACCTTGCCAGACGACCTCACCTGTTGATGGCCATAACCATCGTCTTTTTAGGTGGTCAGAATCTGCTTCCTCGGCTAAATCCTCATCCATGACCTTTAAAGTGTTGAATGAAAACCATTTGATCCACATTTTACCGCTCCGATCCTTGAACTTGTGGTATTCTTGCATCGCACCGGTTTCGGGATTCACGTATACAATCCGACGTGCACTGTGATATGCCCAAACATTTATAAGCAGCTCAAGCACCCGTGAATAGCAATGCTTGTCCTGTAGAACACAACCACTACAATGTCAACAAAAGAATCGACCGACTTTTGAAAAATAATGTAGTCTACCATCTAAAAAATTTGCAATATCCTGATGGAATTCATAACTCAATTGATGAATGCCATTCAATAATTGTATAAATTATATAATTTGAGATGAACTTTCATAATAATAATGCACTTTATAGTTTACCTTGGAGAAACTCAGATAACAGTGACCACTTTGATAGTGCTCATCATACATTTGTGCATCTAATGCATCCACAAACATCCTGCAAATAGCAAATGAGAAATTAAGTGTTTATGGATTGCAACAGTTTCAACTGTTCATGCAGAGAAAACATTAAGTGTAACAGCTCTCACCTTGAGAACATAACAAACTCTAGGAAGGACTTTGTTGGCAAGGCCCAACTCTGCATGACAGACCATGTGCCTTCTCCTTCAGGCATGGGTGGCAAAGAGTTGAAATCCTGCCCTAAGCCATACATCCTTTTAAGAGTCTCAGAGAATGCAAGCCTGCAATGAAATGATAAACGAGTTTAGCAAATATGTTTAGGCTTTTGCAGTTGAAATAATCAGCAAATTTACAGCTCTTACTTGCACTTTCCAGCATTTATGGCGTCACAAAATGACCAAAAGTCCCTCTGCATGTTGTTTCTTGGATCAGTGTCCATCCGAACCCAAAAGTATAGTGCGTCACCATTCTTTTGCTTTTCAATGGCGTCTAACAATGAAGTTTCAGCAATTCCGGACAAGGATGCCTGTTTTGGCCCCACAATTAGGTATGAGTAAAGGGGAACAAATAAAAGGACAAGATATATTTAATTTAAGGTGTTGCTAAGCCAAATGGCATGATTCTCACAAATTAATCTAGAAACAAAAGGGTTTGACATATTACATTACCTTCCGAGCTGTTGCTCGCCATGACTGAAACCCTATCCAGGCATTCCTGTGTAGACGGTCAATCCGGTTAGCAATAGCAAAGAAGGCCCCATATTCACCAAGAGTGTCTCGGTAGTATGGGTTGTTAAGAAGTTGCAGACGAGACGGCCCATCAACATCATCCATCCCAGGTCTTCGACCTTTGGTGGACTGCAACACACATTAGACATTTTTTAAGTGCCACTGCTTTATGGAGATTCGCCAAAATTATGAATTACAGCACCTTCATGCTTTCCTTTTTCAACTTCTATTTTTTGAAGGAGACATAGGTCTCCAATTGTTTACAAATAAGTTTTAAAGAGATTCTTAATTTCATTATAAGTAACTCAATAAGTACAATAAAACACAAACCTATATGATTCTTCCACTGACTTACCAATCCAATTCCACGGTAAAGAGAATTTTGGTGCAGGAAAGGCCATGTTCCTTCACCAAAATAAGGTTCATAAATACACAATGGTTGACCAATCCTTTCGAGTTCCCTTTCATCCCTTTCATGCAAGTCATTTCTCATACGGTCAGCCTTCTTGGCATTTCGATATACGTCCTCCCAGGTTCCACGAGGTTGATCAGTTCTATCTTTCAACTACAACATATTTGAAAGAGCATGAAACTTCACTAAGTAACAACTTAAAGAAAAAAAAGCTGAAATTGTTCAACTAAACTTTTGGCTAACATACACCCACAGAACAATTCTTACCTCTTGCTCCTCTCGTCTCCTTTTAGTATCGAGAATATGCGTCCTTTTTTCTTCCTCCCAAATTTCATATGAAAATGAATCATCCACAGCAATTAATGAACCAAACTTCTCCCTTCGAGAATGGTTCCATTGCTCCTCTAACTTGTTCAAAAAATTGGCACTCCTGTCTCCAAGAGTAGAATTTAGAAAATCCCCAAACAGGTTCCATTGCCATTCTTCCTTTAACTTTGAAGGAAGTTCAGCAACAGCCTTAAGAGGTGCAACTTCTGATGGAAGCTTGAGAATATTTTCCAGTAGAAAGGCATATCCTTCAACAGTTTCCTGAACCATCAAGTTTTTAACAGTTTCTCTCCCAATCGAAGCAATATTGCGTGCCAATGGAGACAATTTTCCATTCGATATCACTTGCAAAATGATTTGGGTCAAAACTTTAATATTCTCCTTGGGAAAAATATAGCCGTTTACCCTGTCATCAACCTATTTGTTATTACCAACATACAGTCAGTAGCTTGTTTGCCTAATGATACCGAATATGCATGAACAAAAAAGAGTGTTATAGGCTTACATATTTCCTGATATTGGAGAGTTCTGGTGCTATGATTGGTTTCCCAAGGGACATGGCTTTCGTCAAAACTTCCGGGAATGATGGCTCATCAAGAAATGAGCCATATATCACAATGTCAGTCATGCTCAGAACGTTGTCGACTTCTTCCTCAACAGCCACATGCTTCACCACACCACTAGGATACCTCAAGTTGAGAGCAATTCTCTAGGAAAGCGAAATATATGTGAAGTGGTAGTGAGAAGCTTGAAAACTATGTCCACATATAAATTTAACCACAGCACTCTATGTAGTAATTATGGCCATACCTCAACAGCCATGCTGTAGTTGCTTGTTGAATCATTGCTTAAAATAATGATTTTCGGGTGGGAATTTGAATTATTGTCAGCAAAGAGGGGTAATAAAGCCTGCAAAATAAGGGCATGCTCCAACCACAAGCCCTTGTACATGAATTGACTTCCAACAATTGCAATGAGTACTTCATCAGGTCCATAACCCATCTTTATACGCTGACTATCTTTTAACAAATTCATTGCATTCTCTCCTTTCCATACCACAGCTGGAGAACCAGGAATGACATAATAGTTTCCAGAATCAAATGTAGAATAGATCATCTGCAGAAGGTAGAGTAAGAAATCAGATCATTAGAAACAAAACCCAGGTTAGAAACCACTCTTAGGAGCATAAACACTAGAGGAAACTGAAATCACATAAACTAGGCATTGAAGTAAAAACTGGCTCAAAATATAAATCAGTTACTAGGATGTCTTCTAATAAAATAGGAGCATTATCACTTTGTTGCATGCATCATGCATTTCTTCCATTGCTCAGACCATCTTAATAGGACTAAATAGCACCTATATACTTTCACTACTTTAGTTAATAATATGTTAACTATGAACCAATGATGAAATGATTTTCAAAGATATATTACCGGAAGTGCATAGTTAGGGAAGACAACAACAGTAGCACGACAGAAAACTTTTTTCCAATCATTCACAAGCTCAATCTGTCCACTTGAAGTGTATTCTCTAGAACGTATGGCAAGCGCTCGTTCATGGATTGTCCATATAAGTGGAATAGATTTGAAAGGTTCCTGAATAAAACTATAACAAGTAAACTCACTCACGTTAATTGACTTGAACAGAATAACAGTCTAGTGAAATTTCTAAACATGCATCACAATATATCAAATAAAACAAATTAATGTCTTCAGCATGTATGGAGAAGTGGCTTAAACTTCAGAAAGCAATAGGTATAGAACTTTGCCTAAAGAAATATAGAATAACCTACCTAGAAAAGACACTCTTGGCCTCAAGAGAGCTAACAAGTATACCGTCATAGCTGCAGAACAATATATCACAATTACATACCAAAAAAAAAAAAAAACTTTTTATGGGAAAAATTCAAACCATTTTGAGGAAGAAAAGGATGTCTTATCCAGAATGAAAGCAAAAAACCATCACAATCGCTTGATCAAACTTCTTAAAATAGGAATTAATGTACATAACTTGTCATATAAAATATCAAGCCTAAAGTGGGTTTTTGGTAGATTACAAACAAAGAAACGTACTTCAGCCAATCAACAGCAATCTCATTCCGTTCGACTTTAAGAATGGTGACCGGAACTCCGACGCTTTGCCAAGCATTGCGTGCAAGACCATCTTCAAGGGAGTATACCTTTCAACAAAGTAATTAAAACACATTAGGCTATCACTCCAAACATTCCCAGCAATATATAAGCACTAAGTTATCAGCTGAAAAGACATTTAGGGTTTTCTTGACTAAACAACAGAATTCAACAATTAAAACTAAAAGAGGTCAAACTCACAAATGATGAACTGCATAGAACTCATTGTCATTTACCTGAAGTTCATAGCCAATCTCTTTCAATGCGGTTGCAATGGTCACCATTAGCAATTGTTGTGGGTGAACCAATAGATCAGCAAACACCTTCATTTTGAAGTAAAACAGCACTATAAATATCAGCATGCAGCAAAAGATCCAACAACAAAAACTGACCCCCTTAAAAATGTATCCATTGATTGAATCAACAAAAATAAGAGACAATTTTAACTAACCAATGCAAGCTGAGGTTTTCTATAATGGAAACGGTGTTGACTCCGGTTGAAACCAGATGAAGAATCCAAATTGACTAGTTTATTTTCTCTCTGAAACTTCTCTAATAGCTTGCACGGTTCCAATCTGATATCTTCACCAAAATCTAGCGCACCCATCTCTTTCAAATAACTCAATTCTCCAAATACCGAATCTTTATCATCTAAGAAGGAACCTTGAGATTTGTCCATTACTGAACCGGGCAAAAACATTTGGAAAAACACAACAAAGAAGAGGAAAACAGCAACGGTGCAAATCCATTGGAGATAATCTAGCTTCTTGAAGAGCAAAAGCCGAGAAAATCTCGATCTGGGTCGGCTCGAAAACGGGTGCCTTTCGTTCCTGCTACCGGCTCTCTTCAACGAGATCCCATTTTCTAAGGAACCCATTTACATTCTCATCCAAAAAAAAAAAAAGAAAAAAACTTAGCTCTTGAAACGCAAAAAGAAAACTCAATCTAAAATAACCAGAACAAATAAACGAAACACACCCAACAAAGCAAAGCAAAGACTAGAAAGTGGGATGTATTAAAGTTTATTTATTACAGAAAGAGGAAGCTTGTGATATAGCAACAATAGCATTTAGATGGATATTGAATGGATCATTGAATTGTCAAAGATGAATAGAGATACACAATAATTGACAGACGGCATAAGATTTTTTTGGGGGGGCGGGGGGATTTTCAGATTTTTACTACGAAGGGAAAGCAAAAGAGTAATAGATTAGTAAAAAAAAAAAAAAACAAAACAAAACGTAAGATCAGATCAGTAGAATTTGGCTGCGAGCTGTAATCTCTTCGGTCGAGAATCTTATAATATTATTATTCCCCTTTATTTTAGCGTGTTCTGTCTTTAATTTTTTCTTTTTCCTTTTTATTTATGTTTTTAGCTTTAAATAATTAAGATATTCCTGCCACGTTTTTTATAATATATTTTAATTTCAGTAAAATTATCGGCATGGGGCTGCTGTTAATTATTTATTTTTCAGTCTGACCAATAAAAATAAAAATCAGCATGAGAGATGATAGATGATAGATTCTTTGTTTAACTCTTTTATTGAGACCAGTTAGTTTATTAATGACAGAAAAACAATATATCTGTTTTCAGGAATAGTTGGCCGACACTTTTTTTTTATGGTAGTACTATATTCTCTCTCCCACCCGTTTCAAGCAGGCGTTTGTAGTCCAACGGTTAGGATAATTGCCTTCCAAGCAATAGACCCGGGTTTGACTCCCGGCAAACGCAGATGATATTTTCTTTGCCTTTTTGTGAGAGCAATTTTAATGCATAATGTAGCAATCAGATCCTGTGTCAGCACTGGATTTTTAGCAAAGCTATCAAAGAATAGATGTTAGCTGAGACAGACATTATAACAGCAAATAATATACATATTGTATTTGCATAATGTTAAGTAAAAACATTGTGACAAAAATTTGATTGATTGATCAAGTCTTTTCTGGAAACAAAAGTTTATAGTGAATTTCAACAGAATATTTGGACTTTGCCCTGTTTTAACACTATTTAAATGTAAAAATTTTGCTGAAGAACTGAGCATTCTTAGCTGCTAAAGGTCCACATCTATCTGCCGTGTCTGCTGCTAATGATCAATGTTTATCCGAGAGTATCGAAGCAGATGGTTTTGTGAAGAAGATTATCAAACTGGATGTTCCACCTCTTAGGACGGTTTTTGAGGATGTAATTGGTTATGCAGAACGCAATCAGATGGTATTCCAGCTTTTTCATAATCTGCCTAGAGGGGAGTCAAGGGCATGATCATCAACCAACCAAAGGCCATAATCTTGGAAGCGCTTGATCTTCTTTTCAAAGCCGGTGATGTAATTATTATGAATTATGACGTGCATTCCCTTGGTTTGCTGCACCCATGTCTGGTTCTTGAAGTATAATCCTCCTGTTGGGAATGCTGCCTGAGGAAGCAGGTAGAGATCCACCTGTAGAACATATTATTAATTTATGATTATCAGAAAATCAAATCTTAATACCACAAATTTTAATAATATATCACACACCATCTATTATGGATATTAAAGACAGACAGCGAGAGAGAAAAAGGGCTCGTAGAACCACAAATCTAACACCCCAGAGACTTTACATACCCAAACCAAAAGCAAAACTTTGCAATGGACCAGAAATGCAAGTAGGACTTTCTAAACATTGGATTGGATTAACAATAGATGTTTTTTTAGCATTATGATAAGCCGATTTCCAAGTTACGGATTACCAAAATATGCAATTACACACTTCTGAGAATTCATTTGAATATGAATGCACTAAGTGCAACGCTGATCAAAGGATGTACATGTATTAGCAAAGTTTTTTCAAATTATGGCATGTAGAACAAGCAAGGGATATTATCTGAAACTCCGAACCTTGAGGAGTTAGCCACAATTCAGGAACACAGGCAAATGTGGCATAAAATTTCAAATTAACAAAGAAGAAAACAAATGAGAAATATTAGGGGTATATGCTACAACCTAAAATGGAACTACTGAGAATTCATTTGAATATGAATGCACTAAGTGCAGCGCTGATCAAAGGATGTACACGTATTAGCAAAGTTTTTTCAAATTATGGCATGTAGAACATGCACGGGATATTGTCTGAAACTCCGAACCTGGAGGAGTTAGCCACAATTCAGGAACACAGGCAAATGTGGCATAAAATTTCAACTTAACAAAGAAGAAAACAAATGAGAACTATTAGGGGTATATGCTACAACCTAAAACGGAAATGGTAAGAAGATGCATAAACATACCAAACCAGCAGTTTTGTTTAGAGCCCAGTTAAAAGCAGGCTGATCATTTGCTTTCTTTGCTTTGGACCATGGCTGAGCTTGAAGTTCTTCGATCCATTTCTTCATTACAAGTTTAGCTCCATCTTTGGGACGCAGAAAAATCATGCAACTACAAATATAAGTGCGACCCTTTTTCCCCGGAGGTGGCAAATCATGGGAATGGTTCAAAGCCTTCACCTGATCAACCAAAGAGAAGTAGCATGAAGCAACTTTACGATAAAGAAGCAGTGGCAGCAATATTTCCAGTATATAGCAGCCTAGAGTCGGGTAGTGGGGCGACTATTAGGTTAAGTACAAGATTCAGTCTTCGTTCCATCCTCTCCATTCTTTTTGCTACTATTATCCACTGAATACAATCCAATTATTCATAGTTTAAAAATCATGGTAACTGTGGAATGGCTTCAGATAAGCTAGAGTTCATTAATTTCTCATGATCTAATAGAATTGCTTAATATTAATGAATATAGTCAGGCTATTATTGCCTAACACAGTAAAACATATAGCAAAGTTAGCATACATACAGCAACCATGTCATCAGTGAAGTAAACATCATGGTTTCCTTCCAAATAAGGAAAGGGATCTCTCAACCACACCATATCAACATCGTTATACATAACATTGTAGCCAAGCTCCAAAATTTTCAACAAATGTTGAGGCCTCCTGGAAGTAAAATTGAAGAATCCCTAGATCAAGCACCCAATCAGCATCAATTGAAAATGTTAGGGGGAGAAACAAGAACAAAAACCCAGATATGTGAAACAGGGATAGAACCTGAGAGCCAAATGTATGGGCAGTTTGTGAATCAATTGCGGGAGGGACAAGGACGGCATGGCCAGGCCATTTTTCATTAACTTTATAAAGAGTAGCGTAATCCTCAGCTATCACAAGGACTTTCTCTTGGTGCTTTTGTCTGGTAATACTAATCAGCCAATTATTGAGGAAAGGCAAGTGAGGTTGACTCACGGCGCAAATGATTAGGGTACCATTTTTGGCGACGAAGGAAGCGGCTTCGGCCAAAGTGTAGTCACGCCATTTGGAAAGGGAAGAAGATGCCTTTTTAGAGTTAGAGAAGGTGGCTACGGGCATGCCAGACCAAGGCACGAACACTCCGAGGATTACCATGAGGGAGAGGAGGATAATTAGGCCTGTTGGACTGAAGATCGAAATGGGTCTTTGCGAGGTTGATGAAGAACGTGGGGAGACTGGATAGGCGTTCGAGAATGGATTCTGGATGGGTCGTTGGTGCAAGAAGGATGACATTGTTGCTGGTAATATTGAAGATCATGAACAAAAGAGCTTGTTTATGTAATTTTAGACTAACAGTAACAACAAGATTCCAATGAAGGGGGAAATTTTGGGTTTAAGGAAACGCGTTCTGAGATCGGATCTGTAAACCATAGCTGATGACAATAGCTTTATAGTAGGAGGAAAACAGTACTGGAAAGGATATGATTGTGGGTCGGGTTGTCGGTGTTGAGTCCGAAATTTTAATGATCTTCCATTTTTATTTTCATTTTAAATGCTATCTTACATAAATAATTTTTAGTTATTATTTAACTATAATAGTTAATTTAAATTTTTAGTTAAATTATTTTGCAACACCACCATAAAATATATAATTTGTATTACAACATATTTTTACCAATGATTCATCATATGTGGAGTGGTAGAGTTATAACCGGTTTGCATGAATTGGTATTAGCACAATGATTAACAATACCCAAAAAAAAAAAAAACAAGTAGTTGAAGTTTTGTGTTAACAATTTAAAATTCAATGTTGAAACACGGATAATGTTAATTTATGGTTTTTTTTTAAAATTGTTGTATAAGAGCCTAATATTTACAAAAATTTCAAATAAAAAATTTTCATACAATTCAACTTAATTTATAATAAAAATTATGTGAATATTAACATATTTAGAATAAAACACATTACAACTAAATATAATATTGTTTGAAAAGAGAAAAAGATAATAAAAACATATTTGAAAAACACCTTATTTTTATTTGACCATCTTGAAAAACTAAACCTTCAACTGAGCACTTGATTAAATCATTATATAACCATTTGAAAAAGTTTAACCCTCATATGTACATCCCTAAAAAATTAGACCCAACTTCAACATTTAACCAAAAAATATTAGAATTCTTTTTTTTTAGAGAATTTATAATTCTAGTAGTCCTTATATTATCCATAAATTATAAATTTAATTCAAGCACCTTAATTTTAGAATTTTAAATTTCAATCTCTTTGAGACACTTCAAATTTTGAAAAATATAAAAACAAAAATACTAAATTAAAGAACAAAAAAAATAAATATATCTGCGTTACTAATATCAAATTTTGACATAACACATTTGTTAACATTAACAAATATTTAAATCAAAAACATCAAATTAGACTACAAAAATCCTTTTCCACCATCCAAACCTTCAAACACCAATATATAACCAAATTTCATATGAGATGGAGAATAAAGATCATATTATAGGATTATTGATCAAGGCTGAAGCAATTATTGTTAAGACTGGACAATGTTACTCACCTTCATTATCAGATATATTATACAAATTGCTCATTATTAAAAACCAAAATTAAGAGAAGAAGAAAAAAAAAAAAAGAATTTCATCTCGGGCAATTTAATATACTACTACTACTGATGAAGGAGCCAACAACTGAAAAACATCGAGGGTGGCTAATTACAGGCAACTCCCTCCGCATAAAGGAGAGATTTTACATAGTGTGGCATCATCGTTATCGTAAGTTTGTTTTAGGAGATTCATGCAACATATCCAGCCTTTAGCTTCATTTGTTTTTGTTTGACAAAGAAAGATGACAGCACACTTTTGCTCCTAACAGGTGCACGTATAATGTCGCGCTTTGGGTTATCAAATGACCTGAATGCTGTCAAAGGTTTGGAACCCTCCAACTCCTGCCAATGATAAAAGGGATTTTACATAAACATGTAATGTAACAAAGTACATAGAATATTTACCAACCCACTTGGAATCGTAAGTTGGTTCCCAGTTATAGCATCATGCTGATAACATAAAGGTATTGTCCTCTTTCGGTGCCGTTGAAGAACTGACATCCCCTCAAGATTTTGTCCCCAGCTCTGAGGAGAGCTTAAGGGTGCCTCATAGGTAGCTGAAGAACAAATCCAACCACACCGCTGAATCCATGGTGCTGAAGAGTGCAAGGCATGGATCAGAACCATGACTTATATGATATAGAGGTTGGATTTGCTCTTTAGCAACCTAAGAGACACCCCTACGCTCTCTTTAGAACCAGGGGACAAAACTGTGAGGATGTGTCAATTCTTTAGCAGCACCTGAAGAGAACAACCCAATTTGTGTGGTGTTCCCAACACGTTTCAAATTCTAAAAAAGAAATAAGATAAAACATTTTCCAGAATTTACAAATGAAAATGAAATGAAATGCCTCTCTAGCCAAAGATCAACTAGTATACTAATAGGAATGAAGATGACAGTTCAAGATGAATCATTCTTGTGTTAACATAGAAGCATCAATTTAAAGAACATCAAGCACGTATGTATTCTTGCTGATTTAAACATTACCCTATGTGTGATACCCAGTGATGGGACAAGTGCATTAGAAGCAGGAAAAAGTGCTGCTGAAGACTTTTCCCTTGCATTGTCTCCATTCTCTGCCAGAATTACAGTCAAAATACAAGTATTATCATCTAAAGCCTTTTTTAACAATACTAAAAATGAGCTACTGGTCTAACGTACATACCCAGTAACTGGAAAACCTCAGAAGCGGAAGCAGGAGGTTTTGAGATTTCATTGCTGCATGGTAAGCAATGTTAATAACTTCTTTCTCTCAGCTGAACATTAGAAGAGCTACACTGAAAGGAAAATATCCATTCAACATAGAATTTTTAAGCCAAACTAACCTTGCTAAAGTTTGTGAAGTCCCTTTCAAAGTAGACTTGGTTTCTGAGGATAAGTGCCAAGAAAGAGTTTTTGATGCAGGAGTATCTATACTTGAAAATCATTTAATCAGTACCATGATGTTTACCTTCTTCCTTTAAGAAATTATATCCCAACAATGCAGAAAACAACTAACATAGAAGAGTTCCTGCCTGCTAAGAAACACTATACCTGAAGGCTGAAGACGAGCTTTAGCATGGAGATAAGTTTGCCTAGGATCTGTCTGTACCTGGGGACTAAAATGTACCTTCTTGCTGACAGAATCTGGCTTAGAAAAAATTGCAATAGAAGAGAGGCAAGAAACAGGACAAAAGGAAATGGAAATGAGAAAACATACAAAACTTCAACCCACTAATTACCTTCCAGGAGAAAAAGAAGGCCTCTATCAACTACTCTTACTCGGTAAAATGTAGTGCTTGTGATGTCTTGGGATAAATGCCAACAACTGCTGCTGCCTGATACCTTCTTTATCCGTGTATGTTTGGCACGTAAGAAGTTTCTGACATTAAAAAGCCTAAATTAGCTAAGGCTCTCCATTCAATAAATTTCTTGTATTAGCATATTAAACCAGAGAAGTACAAAGAGATTACCTGATTTAAACAAGATGCTTTTAGCTCTATGGTAGACACTTCCAATGTTTGCTGCTCAAGAAGATCAGTCAACTTGTAAGCCACGGTGCCAAGGTGATCAACAGCATTTACAAGAGCCCGTACAGCATAATCTTTCAGGTTGTCCAGTACCCTAACAAATGTAAACACAAGCCAATGCATAAGCATTGATATGAAAAACATCACAGAAGCAAGCCAGTGCTTGTGGTAATCGGCCAAGTTCTGAAATCAATTATGGTATTGCTTGCATGAACATGAAAAGGCTGTTAAACAAACAATGAAGGAACTAAGCAAGTATTTAAGTAAAATAGGTAACCTTACATCTGCTTCTGCTCATTATGGAGATACGACTTTTCGCAGTACTCAGCAGCTGAATAAAGCTGAGGCCTTAAGTTCTTGAGCTCCTATAAAATCAAAGGGTCAACTAATCAATTAGTTTAACAATGAAATGCTGGGAAGCTCAAAAACTCATGAAGACAAATTTTGACATCAACAAGGAGAACAAGTTAGCAAACCAAATTAAAATCGTAACTCTTTTGCAGATATTAGATTCAGATACATGAATTTTCCAATTTTCTTCTAATAAGATATTATTAGATAATACAATATGTAAAGCTTTTTCATTGCATAATTCAATTCGGATTCGCATTCTACTTAGACTAATACCATGGCTCTAAATTCAATAATGGGAATTAAGCGATTCTTTTTCTTCAATAAACACAATAAGAGACTATATCTAACTTACAATAGATTCATCCATTGCTGCAACTCTACTTTCTAGCTTTGAAACATTTCTGTTGCGGAAAGGATCGATTCGAGAACTCCGATATGACTACAAGTAAATTGACCGGAACGAAAAATAAAGTGAACACAAGGATTTACGTGGTTCGGCTTTAATGCCTACGTCCACGGGCAGAGGCGAAAAGAAATTTCACTATAACAAGATGAAGATTACAAGTGTTTTACACTCAAGACACAACCCGAGAACCTCACAACTCTCAACCCCTATAGAAAACCCGAAAGCTAAAATCCTAGCTTTCAAAGAACAAGCTTTGCTCTCTCTTGGTTTGGGATGATCAATATGGCTAATGAACCTCTCTATTTATAAGAGAGTTCAAGGACATAATTGTCCAAAACTTTGGCAAAGATTTGTGGTTGAAAATGGACACCAACAACCATCCACTAATCCACTACCACCAACAACCCACTACCAACAACAACAATCCACTACCAATTTTAAGCCATTTCTTAACAAATCTCCACCTTGGCTTGAAATTTACCAAGCTGAACATCATAGTGAATTCCTCGAACTGGATCACCTCTTCCAAACGCCTCTCTGGCGCTAATCAATCCCGAATACCTATCAAGTCCAAGCAATGCTTGAACTTATATGCAGGGATCACCTTAGTTAACATATCTGCAGGATTCTTCTCGGTAGCAACCTTGCTGATAACAATGTCACCTTGCGTAACATGTTCCCGAACAAAATGATATCTGACATCAATGTGTTTGGTCCGTTCATGAAACATCTGATTTTTAGTCAGATGTATGGCACTCTGGCTATCGCAAAATACAACAGTGAAATCCTGTTGTAAACCCAAACTGCTTACTAGACCTTTCATCCACAATGCTTCTTTCACTGCTTCTGCTAACGCCATATATTCCGCCTCAGTCGTAGATAAGGCTACGGTAGACTGTAACACAGCTTTCCAACTAATGGCTCCTCCAGAATAAGTGAAAACATAACCCGTCAGAGATCTTCTTTTGTCCAGATCTCCAGCATAATCAGAGTCCACATAGCCCGTGACACTGCTAGTGCAGTCACTCTGATCATATACCAAGCATAAATCTGCAGAACCTCTCAAGTACCTGAGAATCCATTTCACGGCCTGCCAGTGTTCCTTGCCAGGACAACTCATGTATCTGCTGACCACACTAACTGCATGTGAAATGTCTGGACGAGTGCAAACCATTGCATACATCACGCTTCCAACTGCACTCGAGTATGGAATGTGAGACATTTGCTGCTTTTCTTCATCAGATTGTGGTGACAACTCTGCAGAGAGTTTGAAATGTGGTGCCAATGGAGTACTCACAGTTTTCGCTTTATCCATGCCGAAGCGTTGAAGAACCTTTTCAATGTAGTTCTTCTGCGACACACGAAGCTTGCCCGCCTTGCGATCTCTGTGAATATCCATGCCCAAATTTTCTTGGCAGCACCCAGATCCTTCATCTCGAACTCACCACTCAACTGCGACTTTAACTTGTTGATTTCGACATGTTTTTGGAAGCAATTAACATGTCATCAACATACAGCAACAAATAAATGTGCGAACCATCTGAGAGCTTCCGATGATAGACACAAGCATCATAGTCACATCTTGTGTAACCATGCTGAATCATGAAGCTATCAAACCGCTTGTACCACTGCCTTGGGGATTGTTTCAATCCATATAAAGACTTCTTTAATAGACAGACATGGTCTTCTTTACCAGGAACTGTAAAACCCTCTGGTTGACGCATGTAGATTGTTTCCTCGAGCTCACCATGCAAGAACGCCGTTTTTACGTCAAGCTGCTCAAGTTCTAGATCAGACTTGGCCACCATGGCAAGTAATACACGAATGGAAGAATGCTTTACGACTGGGGAGAAAACTTCATTGTAGTCATCCCCTCTTTCTGAGTGAAGCCTTTAGCAACCAATCGTGCCTTGAATCTAGTTGCTTCAACCCCTAGGATGCCTTCCTTTTTCTTGAAGACCCATTTGCAACCAACTATCTTCTGGTTACTTGGCGGCTTAACCAACTCCCAAGTATGGTTCTTGTGAAGAGATTCTATCTCCTCACTCATAGCAATTGCCCACTGTGCCGACTCATCACACGTGACAGCCTCATTATAACTGGAAGGTTCTATACCAATGGACTCCGCCACACTGAGCGCGAAAGACACCAGATTAGCGTAACGCGGATTTGGTTTGATTTGTCTCTTCGTTCTTCCAGTGGCAATGCTATATGGTTTTTCTTGAGGTGACTCATCTTCATCGGAATCTTGCACCTCAACTTGATCATCCTGGACTGAAGTACCTTCCGTAGGAATTGGAGCGTCCACCTGACACTCCACCTGCTTCTCAACACCGTGATCTCCCATTCTATCTGACTCTCCTTTTCCGGGAATTTGTGGTGGATCGAAGCATGGATGACTCATCAAAAGTCACATCTCTGCTGATGATGAACTTGGACGAAACCGGATCAGGACACCACAACCTGTATCCTTTCACCCCTTGGCCGTATCCAAGAAATATGCATTCTTCGCCTCGGTTGAGTTTTCCCTCATTTCATGAGCATACGCAGGGCAGCCAACACTCTTAAACCAGAGTAATCAGCAGGAGAACCAGACCATACTTCTAGGTCTTCAGCTCAATAGCTGTTGACGGAGATCTGTTAACAAATAACAGCAGTATTAACAGCTTCAGCCCAAATTCTTCACCGAGCCCAGCATTTGATCGATGCAACGAGCTCCTCCAAAAGTTTATTTGGTTCTGCAACTCATTTGTTGTGTGTTGCGAACAGTGCGTGTTCACTATTCCTTCATTTTTCAGCTCATTGATCCCTAGCAAAACTCAGCCATTATCCTCCGGAATCGCTTGATCTTCTTTCCTGTTTGATTTTCGATCAAGCTTTAATTGCTTAAGTGATGAGAACTCATACTTGTCTTCAGAAAATACATCTCGAGTAATCATCGATAAAGGTAAGCAGATATCTGTAACCACCTTAGAAATTGTCGGAGAAGGCCCCCAAGGTCAGAATGGAAGTAATCCACTGTGCCTTTTGTCTTGTGAATCCCCATGCTGAACTTTACCCGAGTCTGCTTACCGAAGACGCAGTGCTCACAGAATTCAACTTTCCTGTACACTGCCCAGACAATAATCCTCGTTTGCTTAGCACCGATAAGCCTCTCTCGCTCTATGCCCGAGCCGCATATGCCATAACTTCGTGGTGTCAGAATCTTAGATCATCTGATGATGACACTCCCGCAACACCTGTAACCGAGGAACCATCGAGGAAGTAAAGGCCCCGCTCCAAATTACCACGTATCACAGTCAAAGCACCCGAGAATACCTTGAGAACTCCACCTTCAGCAGAGTACCGAAAGCCTTTCTGTCCAACGTACTCAAAGAGATCAAATTTTTCTTCATTTCTGGAATGTGCCGAACATCAGTTAGAGTTCTAACAATACCGTCAAACATCTTTATACGAACTGTGCCAATCCCCATGACTTGACATGCTGGCATTTCCCATTAGTACTGAACCAGAATGCTTCTCGGTATGTTGAAAGAATGTATTCTTTTTCGAAGTGATACTTTATTGAATTGTAGCTCCCGTTTTTTTTTTTTTTTTTTTTTTCGAATTCATCTCCCCGACCACGTAAGCACTCCGGATACTGCTTTACGAACGTACTCCTCGGCAACACCTTGATGAATCATGCATCAGCTTTCACCCTCTAGAGTCAGGTCATCACGACCGTACATCATTGTATCAACAAAATTCTCATACGAGGGAGGCAAAGAACACAAAACAATTATTGCTTGGTCCTCATCATCGATTTTGTTATCGATATTATTCAAATCCATGATAATGGAATTGAATTTATCCAGGTGCTGGGAAACAGGTGTACCTTCCTCCATCTTCAGGGCATAGAGTCTTTGCTTGAGGTAGAGCCGGTTCGTCAATGACTTCGTCATGTACTTGCTCTCTAACCGGAGCCACAAACCGGACGCGGTTTTCTCATCCGCTACTTCTCGTAGCACTTCATTCTCCTAGACATAGCAGAATAGCACTATGTGCTCTTTCTAGCATTGTCATCCTTTTGCTCTTCCGAAAGCGTGCTTGGTAATTTATCTTTACCAGACAATGCTTTTAGCAATCCTTGTTGAACCAGCACTGCCCGCTTGATGATGCCATAAACTGAAACTATTTTTCCCGGTAAAATTTCTCGAC